>NC_133036.1:2095000-2132500 GCF_048771995.1 Taeniopygia guttata | reverse complement strand
CATCAACTGAAGATTCCAGAAGTTAATAAATATTCAGATGCCCTTATTTTATGATCAACCAATTTTTTTTTCCAATTACATATTTCTCCAAGAATTTGTATTGGCTTTGTGAAATTAGAAACTTTTCAGATATGTAAATCAATCTTAGTGTTACTGTGCAGTATTCCTTAAATTAAATTACAGTACAGATATCAGATTCTAGCAGTTCTTTTACTGCAATGAGGTAATTTCTGGAGGCAAGACACCTGGCCAGGATAGAGTGGTGATTAATTTTATGTGTTTAGGGTGCAATCATCACTCAGAAAAAGGCTTAGGGTTTGGATGATGGATGACGGGTAAAGTGCAGGCTGATAGGACATGGCCCATGAATCTGTTCTACATCATCAGTTCCTTTGATCACTGGCAGAAGTTCAGAGATACTTCTTTGCATCTGTCCAAAATAAACAAGGCTACCATATAGCTTTTGCAAGATGGCTTTTAAATACAGGCTTATTTGTGGTGGAGAAAACACCTTGATTTTTTTCAACAATGGCTGAGGGAAATAAAAACAAACACTTTGTCTTTCATTTACATACAACTTTTACAGGCAGAAATACATTGAGTGTGTGTGCATCCATGTCCATACACACATATATATATTTTAATGAAAGATGATACCATAATACCAATTCTTTTCCCTTGCAAACTGATACCTATGTTGACACCATAGAGGCGATTCAGCATAGCTGCTGAAAAACAGTGTTACACAGCTTGTCATGAGAAGAAAGCCCTAAGTTATAGCAATGCTATGCAGCATTTCTTCTTCATTAGTAATGGTGGTGTGACTACAAATTGTTGGGAATCTTTCTCACTAGTGATAGCAAAATGAACTGTGTAACCAAAATAATTTTGATTAATAATTCAGAAGAGTTAAAGGGTGAAGAGATACAGAGGATTCGTGCCAGCCTACCAAAAAAAAAATTTTGTCTCTCAATTAACAAAACATAATTTGATAATTGGAAGCAAATGCTTCTTTATCATATGATTTCTACTTTTCTTTACCCAATGCTGTCCCCTGCAGGGTGTAAGAAATCAGATCACAGAAGTACTCAGAGGCTAAAAAAAAAAAAATTTTTTAATCCAGGAGTAAGAGAGGAATAGCTGAATTAACATCATGTTTTCTATCAGAATTCATTATCAAGCCAGCATGGTTTATGAAAAATCCTTTCAGAAGCTTGACTGGATGCTGTAATGGGCATTCCTTGAAAATATTATCTTATATCTCATGGCATATGTGCAAGACTTCTTTCCACACATGTTATGAATTCCTAGTGCTCATGTTGATATTCTGTCTGTGGGCAATAAGATGTTAAGCACTTCTTTTATATGTCTCATCAGCTGCACTTGGACAAGAAAATCAAACAGAAAGCATAAATTATAAAATACCTCTCAACTGACTTTTTTACCATTTTATAGAATGAGAAGTAAAGGGTATCCAAGACTGCTCTGTATATAGAAAATACTAAGCTACTACTCTGCTTAAAAGACAGGTGACCCTCATAAAAGAATTACAACTCATCTCAAAAAGGACATACAAAAAAAGTAAAGGCAAGCATAAAGGTGGGCAGCTGATTATATTTAATTAATAAGATCATCTTTGTACCAGACAAAAACAAAACATGAAGCTTAAAAAAAACCTGTGGGAGCATTTGTTATCACATAGAAATCATACTCACATGATTGTTGTCTCCTTACTCAGCTGGAAAACTGCTTTATCTGACTAAGTGCAAATACTGGAATGTTCATTAGCTTTCTTGAAACACCTTGACTTGTCTTTATTGAGTTGCATTTCATCCATAGCCTTTGCACCTGGGGGCACACAATAAATTTTTCTTCACAAAGGGTTTCTCAAGAGTAGTATGACTGTTCCTTTTCTCCCCAGAGTCTGAATGCATTGCATCATCTTCTATCATATTTACAAGCCTGGGGCCCAGGATGAAGAATTGTTTAGTATCTCCAAACCAAAGCTTGCCACGTAGCAGATCAAATTGTTGTTGCTCTGCCACTGAGCTGACTCAGTACTTGCTTGTTTGATTTAAGGCACAGTTCCACTGTGAAAAGTTATTGTAAAAATGGTATTTTCTTCTGCAGCAGAGCTAGTTCCTATGTGTATGAAGAATTATATATGCTGACTCAAGTGACAAAACATAAGTATTTACTGCTTCTGGTGTTGGCAGCTCTGCAGAGCAAAGACAGAGGAGAGAAAGCAGGTTAGGGTCCATTTAATGTGTATCCATTTATACTCCTTTCCAGGATTCTGTGTGTTTAGTCCTTGCAAATTCAGGCAGAACAACTGCATCCCAGAGCTGTTTACAGGTCTATAATATGGCCTCTACTGCTGGTGAGTCGCCATGGAAAGGAAGCATTTTGATCACAGATAGTGACGAATGTGGAAACACCACGAACAAAAAAAACATCATAAAATTGTAATTTGAAACCGAGTAGATCAATACTTTCCTTACCATATTTTAGATATAGTGACCTGCAGACTTGGTGGCTGCACTAGATTATTTTGTGGCATTCTGGGGTTGTAAACTTTTTTCTTGGATTAACATCATCTCTTACTATTCAGATGTAGTGGGAAAATATTTCTGCTTTCTTCATTATTTACTACTTTTAGAATAAAGTACAGTGTAAATTTCTTTGTATTATGCAGCTAGCTATCATACTTTTGAAGGTAATTTTTGCCTCAATGTCATAGTCTGTTAGCACACAGAACTGCCCTTCAGTGACTCTGGTCTGTCCCCATTGAGCCATTCTCAGGGTTGGTGAGGGCTTCCTCCTTTGGCTGCCTTACCCAGTCAGTATGTGAAGCTATGAAGGGAGTTCATAAGGAATTACTGAGTTCATAAGGCTGAGTGTTGGTTTTAGCACGTTCACAGTGCCTGGCTTTATTACTTTAGCTTGTCTAATCCAGGGAGAAAAGTTGTCTTTCTGTTTCAAAGTGACACTGAAGCTTGCATGAGAAAGACTTGGACTTGTGTTCCATCAAAAAAGGAAGTGGTTAGAGCAAGCAAAGGAGCAAGAAGATTTTCTTGACTATTTCAGCTACTTAAAAGAGGTATTTTAGCCATTGTCTTAAATGCCTAGTGGATTCTGGATGATCAGATTGCCAGCAATGTCTTCTGGTCAATTTTGCAGTCTTTTGCTGTGAAATTGTCACCTTTTCAGAGCAAATTGTGGGGCTGTATTTTAAGTCCAGTAGAACAGAAATCAGTGGGAATATGGCAGCTTGCTTGATTAGTGCAATATCTTGCTCTATCTCTTTGAAGTAGTAAAAGTTTAAATATAATTTATGGTTACTGAATTCTTAAAAATTGTTTTAACCAAAAGACAGTGGTTATCAACAAGCCATGCTGGGGTATTTGAAATAAACACTGGCCCCTCTGCTGAAATGTTTTAGCATCGGGAAGAGAAGGAGCATCTTCTGTTGGCAGCTTTAGAATTTTCTGCCCAAGTACTCCAAAAAGTTAACTTGTATTGGCCTCAGTTTATATCTGTTCTTCCCCTGAGAACTAGAACTAGACTCTTCTTTAAGAGAGTACAGTCTTAACTAACGGTGAAGCTGATAGCACTTACAACCTTTGGTATATTCTATTCAATTCTAAAGTAAATTCCTATAAATTAAAGCAAAACCTCATTGCTATAGAGAGAAAAAGATGAATAAGAGGCAACTACAGGAAGATTATATATGAGTAAAAGGCAACTTACCTCCTAGGTCCCAACACTTAGAAACTGACTAACTCTGTGCAGTATAAGATTCCAAAAAATCCCTGGGAAGGGGTGAGGTGGAAGTGCCCTTGACTTGTCTTAGAATAGAAACTGAAAGTTTTAAGGCTTCTCTCTACCATGAGGCTAAACTACGAAATATCAGTTATTCTTTGAACGTGTCTTTTAAATAACACTTTAGGTATTGTAGCCTGAGCAACAAATATTTTATTGATTTGTGTTTGTGGATGGATTGTGCTTAAATATATTCAGTTAATATTGCTTAGTAATTTTTTCTGAAAACACAGCTATCCTTGTAAGCTCTTGAGTCTGGCTTAGCTCAATTGGTAGTTTATCAAAATCTTGTTATGCGTTTCCGTAAGAAGGAAGAATACTGCCAGCAAGAGCTGGTGACTGCAGCACTCACCATTTTGTTCTGCTGTGCAGCAATGGAAGTCACATCTGTAGGCTGTATTTGCTCCTGAAATGTATGAACTCATAAGCCAAGGTGGAGACTCGAGTGTAAATTCCCTTCCTGATGGTTAATAGCAGTTACATACAAAGACCCTGAGGAGAATCCCTAATTCCACTAGAGTTTTACCTTCTTCTGGAAACCCTTTTGTTGTGAGCAGGCCTGGCTCAAGGGGATAATAGGAACTTGAAATACGAGTGTATTTGAGAAATGCTCATATACACTACAGACACATAAGCTTGACAGTCTTTAGGAGCTGTCTGATAACTTTCTACAAAGCAGCTTGACCCCCTACTGTTATTTTTTTATATTTGTATTTACTTTATCACACAGAAAACCAATCATGTTACTCTGTCATACCAGTTATTTTATAAAAGTAGACAGAAGCATGTAGCAGCTCAGAAGAGCTTAGTCTCCTGAAAAGACACAGCACTTTCTTCCCATGAGGTCTGAAGTTATTGGGGCAACAGAAATGCTTAGATTTTATTATTTTAAATGCAGGTAATAGAATAATAGAACATAATAATAGTAAAATATTCTTGAAAAGATCCAGTACCTAACTACGTCCTTGAAAAATATAATCATAATTTCATATCACCTACATTAAAAGTTCAACATCATGTTACACAAGAGAGTTGACTTGAAAGCACATATCCATTTAAATTGTTGCAAACTTACTCAGTCAATGCAACATAAAATTATCCTTTATGTTGCTGTTGGGATCATTCTACTGTATTTATTTGGATGTCAAAGTGACAGGCCATTAACCTAGGGGTAAGCTAATTATTTAAGGAACTTTTCTTATTTTATACAATGAAGAAGTATTCTTGAAAATACAACACAAACATAGATATCTGTGTCAGATGGTAATGGTCCATTTCTTTCAAATATGAAAACATAATTTTAGCATTCAAACAGTCAAGACAATGGTAATTTAAAATAAAACAAGAACAAGCATCATTAAATGGTTGTGTTTCTGGACTTAGATTGATGCTTAACACATTGATCTTCTCCAATAGAAGCTTTCCATATTCCATCTGTTAGAATCTTTGACCTTTTCTTAACACCATTAAAAGATAAAATGTTAATCTA
Organism: Taeniopygia guttata; assembly: GCF_048771995.1. Classification (NCBI taxonomy): domain Eukaryota; kingdom Metazoa; phylum Chordata; class Aves; order Passeriformes; family Estrildidae; genus Taeniopygia; species Taeniopygia guttata. Next base: position 2,127,189 of record NC_133036.1, on the reverse strand, counting down.
CTGAAAAAAGATGCATGACCTTTTAAAAGTGAACTGTACCACTTTACAGTCTGCCATCATTAAAGAACTTTATGCTCAGGAGCCACACATTATGTGTATCATAGCAATATAATTGTTTAGAATAATGTAATTGTTCAACCAAGAAGATATATACCACACATAACATAAATTAGAACTAGAACTATGTGAACTCTGAAAACCCAATCAAAATAACGTGTCAGATCAAGTCTTACTTTCAGTTTTAATCAGCCTCAACCTCAAATTTATTTTTTATTAATATGCTCCAATGCATGCCTAGAAGACACCATTTTAACAAAGAAGAATGGTACTTTGGAACAAATGAAACCACATCACTGGCAAAGGAAGATGCTTATCTTCCTTTGTTTAAAATCGCATTTACTTCTTTTTTCAGTATAAAGAAATAACTGGAGCACAAATTTTTTATATTTCATAAGGAATTTCAATAGTAAGGAAAATAATGAAAATTGACTTAACTTGTTTTTACGAAATCTGATTTATTTTAAACACAACTTCTTAAATGCAGTGGCCACAATTCAGAATAGTGCTGAAACCTGCTTTAAATCCAGTTCAGTATCAGATAGTAATTTGTTTTGAATATGGGCTAATTTGACTCCAAATTAAGAATTAAAAGAGAATGAAAAAAACTGAATGCATTATGTAGGCTCAGGTAACTTAATCTTATCGCTGGTTAAGGTGTAAGTTTTAGATGAAGCCCATCAAATTGTTTTGAGGACATAGCTATATAGTAGTGTGTCTACTCAATAACTATTTAACAGAGGATAACAGAAAGCTTCAGCATTTGAATATGATGTTCTGCTAGTACCTTTTATTATATAGGTAAAAAAGCCTTTCTAGGGATGAAGGTGCTATTCTATTTTAACCTAAATACTGTACAAGTCCCTATGTTCTTCTATTTTCCACAGTAAAACCAGTGAGCTTAGATTGGATAATTTGGGGTTGGAATATCCTCTATGCATGTTTTTCCAGTGGAATTTACTCCTTAAGCTAAGTGGCTGCATGCAAAATAGAGATGCAAGTGTTCTAATATAACATAAATTTAGATCCCAATAATAATATTCTTTGACTGTATTAACTTATTATATTTAGCAATGTCACAGCAGTGGAGGTTCTTACACAGCTCTGATGCAATGGGTGCATTTAAATTAGTACTTTAGGGCACAGAAGTGATTTTTTTTTCCTTTGTGATTTTGCCTTGCACCTATACCTGAAGGCAGGTGGTGTGTGCCCAAAGCTGTTTCTTACCTCATGAATCTGAAGCTGAAGTCATTTGCTGAATTACCATCTTGAGTAGTAATGAGGACACACAGTCTTGCAGGATTTAGCTCTCCACAAATATATTACATGCCTAGGAATGGAAACTGGCTTGAACTACAGTGTTAGCAATGTGATCATCTGCATAATAATGCAGAAAGGAAAGGAGAAATCACAGGCTTTGCTAAGAGTTTTTGGTACGTTGAAAGACATTCACTTCATAAACAAGAAAAGTTTATATTCTGTTTTCTGATTGTATTGATGCACTAGCCCTATCCATTAATGTACTGTTCCTGTTAAATAAGCAGCACCCCATTTTGTACAGGCCAAGCATTTCATCTTTGAAGCTAGTAGTCACTTTTTTTGTCAAGTTCTTCCATTGTTTAAACCTGCTTCCCAGTCCCAGCCCCAGTTTATCACACCGCAAATTTCCTCTCTTGCATATTCTTCCCTCTAGGTCATTGATAGTGAAAGCAAGCAATATGTTTCCTGGTGTTCAACCATGTGGCACTTCAGTAGTCACATAACACACTAGATAAGGAGATGACAGTCTGTGCTGCTCTGAATAGCATATGTGCATGCCATCTGAAAGCCAGGAGCTCGAGGAGTGGATACAGCCAACAGAGGGAGTCAATGGCAGCAGAGCCCTGGCCATTCATGCCCTGCTATGGAGAGAAGAAAAATGGACAGCTTTGCATTTATGGTTAAAGGGAAGAGTTCAGTCTGTTTCTCATTAGTCCCTAAGCATCGTTTGGAGGCCTCTTCTTTCTAGCTGGAGGTTGTCTACGTGACACAAGTTTGGTCCCAGCTCAGCAGGGGGTGGTGCCCCGTTAGAATGTCAGCTATTTTGATAAAAGTTTGGCCCTAGTAACAATTTTTATGTGTACAGAAAAGATCTGATCTATAGCATTTGCCTTTTTATATGCCTGCTAAGTATACCTATCAACTAACATAAAGAAGCTATAACTGCTATCTAGTTAGAATTACAAAATAAGGCCTAGTTTGTGGGGAATACCTGCTTGGTCCATCTTTTACAGTATAGTAGTAACATTTAACAACTCTTCTGCCTATTTATAACTAGGTACCCAACATAGCTAGAATTATGTAGATCTCATCAACCGAAGTGGCACTCCCTTCAGACTAAAAAAGTCCTAGATCTCAGCATTGGTGAATATAATAAAGAGTCTTTTCTCTTTGACAGAAGCAAGCTGTCACAGTAATAGTGAAATGATACACAGAAGAAAAAAATTTCAAAATATTCTTAGACACATTCAGGCAACATGTAAATAGAATAATAAATCTAGCAAGAAAGATCTGTTTATTTTTTGCACAAAAGGGCTAAGAAGTTGTTTGGTTTTGGTTTTTTTTTTCCCATTTTAAAGCATGAATTTCTTTTTCTTCCACCTGAAGTCTGCACAGTATTCCACAGAGCAGCTGTCCACAGCAAGAAACTCATCATTCACTCTCTGATCAGCACATACAGTAAGTGACATGAAACTCTGCTTAATTCTCTTGTGTCTTCATGAAATAATTTCTTCACCAACTAAAGAAATCTGCTGTTTACCATAATCTCAATTTAACACCTTCTCTCACTGTTCAAAAGTAACTGTCTGCATTTGAATGGGGTTTGCAAAGCAGAAGTAACTGCCAGGGAAAACTAAACAAGTCTTGTCTCTTCCTTGAAAGTTGAAAACGGCTTTATGTTTTTTTATCACAGTGACAGGTTACATGGTAAATAAAGTTTGAGATCTTTGCTTTGTCCGTTTAATACAAGAATTGGCTCGAAGTGAACAAAGCTGAAGGGTGCAAAACTTGAACTAAGCCCAAGTTCCACATTAAGTCAGTTGTTGGGAGACAAGTAGCACATGCCCACAGTAACCCTGGGGGAGCGGGTGTGGTGGGGCAGGCTGCGGGCTGCTGATCCTCGCTTGCAGAGGAATCCCCTTCAAACTAATGGCTTTCAGTTAACGAGCACTATGGAAAATAGGCCTTGGGAAACATTCCACTCCTTAGAAGCTAATTGGTTTGGTTTGTGTAACTAGAAAGCGGCTGGGAGGATCTCAGCACCATCAAAGCTGGGAAGGGTCCCACCTTGCCTCACATTACCATGCACAGCAGAGGATGGCTTATAAAACATTTCCTCATTCAAAATGGAATCAGATACAATATCTTTTAATCAGCAATCTAAACAAAGGCCCTGTTAGTATTGCGAGATTAGCTAGATTTCTACAGATTTGTTCAGAAGTTAATGAAATTGCATCCAAAGGAGACATGAGATATGAAATATTCTGCAGGAGTTCAAAGCCTGCGACTGCAGCTGCACTCCCCAGCAGCCTGTACAAGCCCTGCAAGCACTTACCTGGGAACCTGTTCTTGAGGAAAACCTCTTCTGCAACTTTCTTTCCCTGACTCATAAGGTTTGAGGAAATTCGCATTTCAAAATTTAGAAGTACAGTGTACAATGCTTTCATGTCATAGCTGGATTGAACTAAGAAAAAGCATTGTGTTGGAGGGTAGGAACCTCTTTTTGTCTTTTGTGTTTATATCATTGTGTTGATTTACTGCAGGTAAAAAAATGGTAATGTAAAATCCTTGTGTAATTTTTCTAAAACAGGATGAGTTTTCACATGATGTGAGTAGCATTGTACTCCTAACTACAAAATGCTTAGAGGAAACTAAAGTAAGTTGAAGGAATTAATATTCCAGCAAAGAGTCGGTACTTGCCTCAATAAGATATTTTTAGCATTTTTGGATTTTGATATATGTGTCTTTTTTTTCCCAAGAGAACAGGAAAACTACTTCTCTTCTCACCACTTCTTTCATGTTAGGTTGTTTATGGCAGACCACTGCATTAGGTCATGTAGGCCATTTGATCCACTGGAAAATGAACAATGTTTTGAATCATCCATATGTTTCATTCGCTGCCTCTCTTTGGTCAGGTGAATGTAATTTTCCTACCAGTACCCAGGCATGAACCAGAGTTAAAAGCTTTCACATAAGCCAGGTATGTACCTAATCAGAATACTCTTGCTTAGGCAGAGCTTTCGATGCTAGAAATAATGTTTTTAAAACATATTGACATATGCATTAAATGAAAAGCACACATAGTATTGAAGCACTCTATTTCCCTAGAAAAGGAAGAGAATAAGTGTTAATTTTCCTTTAGGGCAAAGCTTTAATAAAATTGCTGCTAGTTCATAGTCTTCCAGTTATTGTTTAAACCCCATAAGATACTTAAAGCTTTGAGTGTTTATACCAAGAAAAGAAAAATATGAATTCATTCTTGAGCTTAGATTTGGAGCTAATAAAGTTATTCTGATTCCTATTACGTTTCTTGCCCACCAGCGTTACCCTCTTGCTATTATTTAGCAGAACTGTTTTAGTGTCTTGGGTTCCTTGTATCTTATGGAAATTGGGAAGGAAAATCAAAGGTCACAATGAATATGGGAAAAGGTAATTAAATAATTGCAACAAAGAAAACAGAAGAAAATAAAGCGAACAGAGGATTTGTTCAGAACAGAACAACAGAAGCTATCAAAGTGGTTCTCTGCCAATGTTTTTAGTGTTGTCATTTAGGTGTGTCTATGTGGTTGAGTGATATTCCTCAGTAATCTGCTTGTTTTATTGGTTATACAGTTTTTAGCAAGATGATTTCTGAATTTTTCTCAGAGTCTCTCTGTTCCCTCCAAGATGGATGCAATTTATCATGTTGCCATTATCCATCCCCAGTGATACAAAGACTTCTGTGTTTCTTAGCAAGACAGCCAACTTCTCACATTATATGTACTTGGATTAAATCTCATTTCTCCTCTCTCATGGCTACCAGGCATTATGTTTCAAAGTGGGATCTTCAACAGTAGTAATGTCACTTCTATAGTTCCCAGTAAATGTAAATCACAATATCCCAGGGTCTGAGTGGAATCCTGCTCTGTCAGGATTATTTTACTATGACATACAATGTGCAAGGACATGTCAAGCTGGGCAGAAGAGAGGAAAGCAAGTAGCCATTTTCGCAGCTTCTGTCTCCTCCCTGACTGAATTGGAAATTAATGTGAATTTTGTGATAAAATTATGTGTGGCACTTATAATTTGCAATGTGATCAAATATATGTGTATAGTATGGGTGAATAAATAGAAAATTGATTGTATTGTTAACTCTGCAAATCTTAGGAACCTATCAAGTTTGGCAGATGTGCATGTTTATCTACAGTTGTCATCTGCTGCAAAACATCTGAATTTTAGAGAGTCAGACTTTTAGACAACCTGAGCATACAACAGATACTACAGACTCTTGTTAGCTACCCAGTTTGAAAACAGAAGTGTATGGGCCTTCTGAAACAGTTTGCAAATCTGTCCTTAAAACAATATGGGTTTTTTGGTGTCTAAAATCCATATCAGTGCTTTTTTCCATTTGTTCTTGTGTTTAAGAATTCAGTGAAAGGTACAATTTTCTGCAGTGCCTTTGCTAATTATATGACCAGCTTTAGATAAATTGTAGTAATGTTTGGGCTCCATATTTGATTTCCAAGTTTTGGGTATGAGGTTATGCATATCCACAGCTTGTAAGAAGAGCCAGACTGATGGCAGAGGGGTTGATATCCTTTGTGGAGCAGGTACAACATGTTGCCTTTTTACCTTGTCAATGCACTTTAGTCTCAACACACTCCCAACATGGAGAATCCCAGTTTGTTTCCCTCATCCTCCTGTCCTTAAATTCTGGGCTGGGCTAGGCTGGGCAGGGCAGTCTGAGTTACTGTTAGTTCTAGCTGGTGATTGAGTGGACAAACCCTGCAAAATAAGCAAAGTAACTCGTTGATGGAGACAAATAAAATTTTGTCTTGGGCACTTACAAGGTCCAATGAATCTCCTACTAACAAACCTGCCTCATTTTCAGCTTCATTGAAAAATGCAATGTAATCAGGCTTTAATCAGGAGAATGAGACATTATGGTGCATATTTCCAGGTCTGAAATGAAAATCTATTTTTTTAAAAGAAAATTAAATGCTATTTCAATTTTCTTTTGCTGACCATGTAGGACTGTACTGAGCTCCTGCCACCTACCAGGATGCTCGCCAGGCAGTCTGTACAAATATTATCATTACTTAAATATAGTCTGAATCATTACCTTGTGTTTTCACTTTGTAGTGAAGTGATTTAAATATAGTTTTCTTATGTTGGGATCCTTTGACAAATGCATAAATAGTTAGCGCATTGTTAGCAACAGTGAAAAGGAAATGGATGCCTGGCAGGAGGAAGGGCAAATAATTTTCTCATGGCTTGCTGTGCTCTTTCTGTAGTGTAAATCAACTCTTCTCTGAAAGTAAAAACTTATTCCAAGATGTCAACAAAAGTAAAGTAATTAGGAAAGGAAATGTAATTCCTCTCTGCTGCTCCTCCCTCACACACATTAGTAAATGAAAGCTATTTAAAGATACAACCTGGCATAGACTAATTGGAGATGAGTCATTTGGGACCTGATCCTGGAAATGCTTACTCAAATGAGTAGCCCTTTGATTGTTCGCCTGGGTCAGTGTGGAGCACGTGTGCATGCTGCAGGATCAGGGAGGAGAGGGGTCAGTCCTGCAGGCTCCTGAGCTCTCCTGAACCAAAGGTCCTGAGCTGGCCAGCTCCAGGGGGAAGATGCCTGTGCTTGGAGTTAACTGTTCTATTGGATCACAGCCAGTTTGGTCAGTGTCTCCCAGGACTAAATCCTGGATGTTTAACTTAAATAGAATAGGAATATTATGGGGCTACTTTGATTAATTAATCTCATTTGGAATAAAAGAAACAACTAGAAAACTGAAACACACCACAAAACTTTCCCACATCCACTTCTGCTTCTGGTTCATGTCTGTCATAAAATTAACTACTGTAATATGCTTTTTCCACAATTTAGTTCTCAAACACTTGGCTGCAAAGGAAGCTGTAAAGCTCAAAGGCGTATTTTTTCTTAGTGTTAGCAATTAATATGCCACTAGTCTTTGCATAAATAAGTTGTCTATTTTAAAGCAACTCAAATGGGCTATTTCATTTTATATGACTGTTAATTAAGATGTTGATTAGCCCTGCTATTGAAGCATTGAAACCCTTTCTAAAAGAAATGACCACTGTTTCAATTTTGTTTTAATTAGTTGGACTTTGAGGTTATTTACTACAGTGTCAGCTATCAAAGTAAGCTATTTAATTTGACGTTCTGTCTGAGGCAGGTAGCACACAGAATTCCACATTTGCTTGTAACCAGTGCCATTAACAGCAGTATGATTTAAGGTCATTTAAGAGTCATCAACCTCACAGATGGTAAAATGCGAAGTATCTAAAAGGGAAAATAACAATTGTTGTCTTGTCAAATAAAATCCGAACATTGTATTTTTCGTGAACACCCACTAGCTTCCAGCAATTTTATACAGAATGTGTTTCCCTTTGGGCGGAGAGTGTTAGGTCTTCCCTTTTATGTATCCTTCCATTGAGACATGCTAACCCCCTCGGGAGGTGAAACCCACCCAGATATTTGTGATTTTAAAACTTCATTTGCGTCACTTGCAACAGAGATGGATCATTATTCTGGGATAAAATCACATCCTGCACAGTGAAAATAACAGGCAACATTTGACCTGAAAAGGGAAAGAGGAAAAAAAAACCTCAACAACTTTAAAGTGTTAAAAGAAACAGACAGTGTTAAAGCTGCTTCAGGAAACAAATTCTCCCTGTAATGCAGTGTAATTACGATCTTTTCTAAGCTAAGTATAGTACCCTAGAGATTACTATAAGTAACTTATAATAGAATTTTTATTAGTGGTAGTAATTTTTTATGATAATTAGTGTAATCTGCAGCCAATAAAATCAGAAGATATATAGTTATCTCTTTTACACCAGAAAACCAATCTTCAGACAGCTGAAACATTAGAAAAAATATATTATTTTATGATTGTTATACACCTTTATGTTCTTATTATTTGGTATTTTTTAATAGCTCTTTCTATTTAATGGTGAAAAATGTAAGGCCTACTCAAGAGCAAGTATAAAGCAGCCAGCTTAAGGTAAGCATCTGGCATTTCGTTTCCTTGGCAATCTTTATTCCATCTGATCTAAAACCTCATCCATTCTGGAAGTTAGTGAGTTTTAAGTATTTCTTCTAGAATAATGGGTGACCCTTGCACAAGCCCTGTCCTCACAGTGAGATTCTGCCTTTTCTTATTGGCTGGAGGGAGAGGCCTGGCTGTGCACATGGTCTGTGTGGTTTTGGGACTCTCTTGTGCTGCTCCATATTTTGACTGAATGGATTAGCTACTACTGCTAAACCAGTGGGTTTGCTGGAAATACAAAGAAAGAGAAGAGTTCCAAATAAACCTAGGGAAGGACTAACTGCAAATCTCTGTTAGTGTTCCGAATCACTGTTTAGTTTGCTTCTCTGAGAAGCAAACTCCAGGCTGTGTGGGTGAGATGGAGCTCTCACCCACGAGTATGATGACAAAGCTGGCATCATAAATGCCTAGAATTTCTTAGGCTTGGACTTCACTCAAGGCTGTTTGAAAGGACATGGAAGGCTATGAAGAGGGACTGATGTCTTCCACTCAGGGAATGGCATAAATTCTCCTGGACCTTTTGGACATTATTCCTGCAGAAGGAGGTCAGAGGACTGTTGCATTCTCCTAGGCTTTTTAGACTTGGTTTGTCCGAAATTGAGAAAGAGAAGGGGAAAAGGAAAGGGGGGAAAGTTATGGTCTCACTCCTTAGACATGCTGAGATTAGTATTCACAGCAACTGTACAGATACTCATAATCTGTGTTCATAATCTTCTATGCCTTGATGATTAGTGACTCCATGTTGCCAGTTGACATATTATCTCCAGCATGTGACTTAGGGTCTGTTGAGATGTGTGAGGTAGAGCACTCTCCACAGAGGTTTGTCCACATTCTGCAAATATGGGAGGACATCAATGCTTGCAGTTACCTGCAATCCATACCTGTGATCCATATTTTGCAAGTTCTCCAGTGATCATATCTAATGCAGCATATATTAAGCTGGCTTATGTTTAAGTGTGTAGTTCATAGACTTCTTTAGACAGTCATACAAACATGTTCATCTAAAGACAAAGACATAGGTTAGGTCCCTAATAAAGGTGTTCTAATGATGTTTCCTAGGTGTGTTGTCAGTATATTTTGTGTGGAAATATGATAATGGGCTGTTAAATAAGCAGTTGTTGCCTTCACATCCTCACTTTGTGATGAAAATGGCCAGTTTTCTTGCCTTGCCTCTGTTTTCCCCCACTGGTCTTTGCAAAGGTAGCACTGTACAGACCTTCAGCCTTCAGGTAGATTCCAGTGCTGCTCAGCCAGGAAGCACACAGGCTGTGAAAACGGCACCCTGGCAGTGGATAAAGCATCAAGTTTCCATGCTGATTCTGCTGGATTCCTGTGTGCCAGCACTTAGAGACTGTTGACCGTGAGGTTTCGCTGACACTCTTGTGAACCCTCACAGGGACAGATGGATTTGCTCTTGAATGGCTCCATTCTTTTCTCTTTGTGAATAGAGCGGGCAATGGTTAATTTGCCCTGACTGCTGTCATGCACCACAGGCTTCTGCTTTGTCACCCCTCCTGCTGACCATGGCCTCAAGGGCAGGAGGTCTCATATTCTGAAATGTGTGTACTTACTGTATGTGTCCAGCTTGTCTTTTGGGAGGAGGAGTGCTGTGGCTGAGCGCAGATGGTGCTCTTCCCCTTGCTGTGCTTCAACCTCAGACCTAAATGAGAGGCTTCCAGCAGGCTGACTTGGTAGAAGCAACTGATGGGAGCTAGAGAAAGGAAATTCCTGTTCCCCCTACAGTGAGGAATCTTACCAAAAGCCATGGTAGCAAAAGTGATCATCCATGGGTTCTACAATGTTTTGAATCCATGTAGGAGACATTATACAATTATTTATGGGCTTACTAATTTTTAAGCTGAATTACTGGAATGCATTGTACCTAAGGCTGAAAAATATCTGGAAACTCAGATGACAAAGCAGTTTCTTTCTCATGTGGTCTCCAGAGTATGCCTTGCTTGCAGCCTGCTCTCAAAGTTCTCAAATTGTGCGACAGCTGCCTATGCATTTCCACGTACAAGTAAAAATGAAGTTTTCAGCCATCAGCCCAAATAACACAGCCTTCCTTCTTCATTCTTCATCCCATTTCTGCAGATTGGGTCAACTAGCGTCCTTCATTTGTTTTTATTTGTTTAAAGGTCTCTCTTCTTTTACTGCCTTCAAAAATCACTGTGTATTCTTCCTCCATCTTACTGACCTTTGAGTTACATAGCAGAACTGTTTTCCAGGATTAATTTCTAAGGGTTGATAGGTCTGAAGGATTTTAGGCAAAGAGGGTTTTATTTTCAGAGTCTGTAAATACCTTATTAGCAGACACTGGATTGTGTAGTAATTTGTCAAGAGGTTAGAACAGATGCATAGCACCCTCCCAGATAAATAAAGCTTAATTTGTAATTTCCACCATAGGCACATCAGTCTGTGTAATGTAACTGACTGAAGTTTTATAGTTGGTGTGCAAGGAAAATACCTTTTATTTAGAATAGGACCAGTAAATTGACAGTGTAATTTGTTCTGTGAAAATTGGCCACTGTATTCAATTGTACGTAAAAACTCAGAGTCTTTTGAACAGCACCCACAAGTTGTACCCTTAAAATAGAAGTCATTAAAAAAAAAAAAAAATCAGGTCTTTGAAGGCACTCAGATTTCTGTGACTGGTGTTAAACTTCAGGTGTTGTTTTCCTTGCTTTTCAAGGAATTTGGCATGAGCCACAACATCACATCTGGTAGAGGTTTAACTGAAAAATTACTTGTTTCTAAATTCAAATCTTAATTTTTCCAGTTAGAATGTGTTTCCTGTGGCTCATCCATTCTACCACCAGGTAGGTGAAAAATCATGCTGCTTGTCTCTCAAGATGAATATCAGACCAATTCACTGTGCAATGTACACCACTACCTAGAAACTGTAATACAAGTGATAAATACCAGAAAATCGGCAGTGAGGGGAGGCTCTTCAAAGAAAATTTATACTAAAAAGATGTAAGATTAGTGACATCATTGTCAAAAATGTGAAATCTCTATTCCCTTGGAAATACACTGGCAAGCAGACCTTCAGGAGAAGAAAAATCAGCAGCCTAAAGCAGAGTCTGTGGCCTCAGCCAAGAAATCCAGGTCACATGTGACACCCATTGAAATCCACACTCATGAATCCAGTGGACTTTAGGCTGGATTCCTAATCACTAGAAAAATGGTTTAATTCAGTGTGTCATCTCCAGGGAAGAGCAAGAAGACATCTGAGATGGAAACAGAGACAAATGACTCTTCTCTTGAGGTAACATCAGATACAGGAGAAGCTCCCCTGTGCTGCACTGGAGTCCAACAGGTAATACCAGTTACCTTGGCCTCACTAGTAAATACCTGAAAGGTAATTAACTTTTGATGACAATCATTTCAGTGTTGAAAGCAACCAGTATAAACCAGTATAAATTAATTGATCTCAGCACTATATTTGTTCTAACTCAACTGTATTTTGATTTTAAAGAGTTAAATGCAGTCAGAACCTCCTAGATGTTTTCTGAAACAAAATTCAGTGAGGGAAGGGTTTTATTTTTCACATGACTGTCAATGCTTTTATTTGCCAGCCAGAGAAATGTTAAAAAAAATAACATTTTGGCAAAATGAAATATTTTCTGTTTGGGTTTTGCCTGCTCTCTTTCCCCTGTTCCGATTCTGCACTTTTGGAACAGGCAGAAGACAAAACACAATTCTTCTTCATAGTATTTCTTTCTTTTGTTTAACATTTTTTCCATCTTCCCTGTAATAGCCTCAAAATATTAATGGAACATTTTTGCCGTGGGTCTTAATCCAGAAAAAAAAAAGTTAAGAATTCTAAAAATAAGAGTTCTATTACTATTTCTAATGTTAGAAACTGAGCTAATTTGTCAGATAGGATGCAGTATAAGGTTATGGTTTCAGTACGATGGAGAAATTATCAATAGAATAATGGATGGCAAACAAGAAGTCTTGCATGTGTGCTTTTCTCCTGAGTTGTTTCCAGATTTCACAGACTGAGTGTAACACTGTTTCTGTCTCATAGAAGGAAAGACTAGCTTCAGGCTACAGCCAAACTCCTTATGAACAGAAAAAGGAAGACTGCTCCAGTAATGGGGTGTGAAATACTGACCTTCTAGAATAGCCATTTTAAGTAGCTTTTGGGTATTGTTCAGCTGCGGCAAGGAAAGTGTAATTGTGCTGCCCAGTTCTGTTTGAACAAGTGAGTTGTGCACTTCACTGGAGGAATGTATGGAGTGTGTTGAAAGCACAGATACGGAAGTGTGGCCAGGAATGTGATAGAGTGGATATAAAATGAGTGAAGACAAGTGTCCTCATGCTGGCTGCGGTGGTGACGTGCATTATCTCGACGTTATCAGGAGATAGATGTTTGCATTCCCATGGGTCAGAGCAAGTTGTCACAGTTTCAGCTTCCAGCTTTTTCTTATGGAAATAACATCACGAGGCAAAGAACATGAAAAGTCCTCTGCTTGCTTGCACCTCCACATGTGATCTTACAATCCTGAATGCTCTCTAGAGGACTTAGGGTGCAGTGTGAAAGTATGACAATTGTTTTATCAATGGTCTTTTGCTTCTATTTATAGCAACAAAGTTGATAAAAAGGTTTTATTTCACTCCTGCTTTTCCTACTTATTGACTATCTTTACTACTGAGACATTTTAAAGGGGGAATAAGATATACATAGATTTTTGTTTTATCCTTACTTCCATTTAAAAAAAAAGGGGGAAAAAAGGGTTAGATGAAGTTCTGAGCAGTAGGGTTTTGATGCACATGTTGAATGCTGCCTCTCTGGAAAGACATTGCTCTCCTGGAATGGCAAATAGCTCAAAACCTGGCACTTTCCACCCCAGCCCAATAATTTGAAGGTAGTTATTTTTGCAAGACCACTTAACAGGCTTTATTATCATTCCAGTGTGAAACAAAAACAAACAGCAGAACTTCTCCACAGGTTTTGCAAAATGCAGTTAAGTAGTTGTCATTGTTTCTGATCTGCTAATCAGTTATTAGTATTAATTAAAGGACCCTTTAGATCTGTTCCTCAGATCCATAACAGTCAACAGGAAGAGGAATGTCTGGCATGGAATCTTGATTACTGTATTTACTACATGTTATATCTGTTCCTGTGTGTGTGAATATACCATCTGATAAGGTGAAACACCCTGTATATACTAGTAATTAGTAATTAGTCATAATTTCATGTAATTATTACAGCAATTTCTGTGCTAGCTATCACGTGTCCCAGACATCTGTACTTTATGAAGCCAAATTTGTAATTTTCAATGAATATGTAGTTAGTCCACTGAAGTATATCGCGTACTTTTGCTTTATCCCAGCCTTTTTGAGCTCTGTTGTACTTGTTTGCTCTGCAAAGGCAGTAAGAAAAGTAATAAATTTCCAAAGTTACATATCTGTCCTAGTAAATTATTTATGTTGCAACTTTTTTTTTTTTTTTTTTTTTTTGGTAAGGTGTCAAATGTTCTGGTGTGTCTATCTTTGGGTTGGTTTTGTTTTTTTTTTTTGACTGTACCCTGTGTTAGCCTGTAAATACAGTGCTCAGAAAGAGGGGGCAAACAGCACTGCCTCGAGTCAGGTGTGCTGAGGGCAGCTTTGCTGTAAGATTTCCCACACACCTATGTTAAAGCTTGAACAATCAGCACCCATCCTGATTTTTTCAGTCTGGAGTATCTTCTAAAATGGGAGGGAATTGTTTTTGTGCCAATCTAATCTGCAGGATTTCTTTGTTGTGCAAATGAAGGGAGACTGCAATACACTTATTTTCACTACAGCTAAAATCAAATGTGAACTCCAGTCTGAAAATGAAACTGAGGTGCCTGGGGGGTAAGGGTTTCTTGGTGGGGTTTCCTGTTTTTTAAGAAAGTCTGGTTTAAAGAAGAAAAAAAAGTGAAAAATGAGCAGACTTGGTTAGAATTTTTTTAAAAGCAGAAAACTCCAGAATGGGGCAAGCAGCACAGAAATGTAGCCAAAATTAACTTTGTGGGTTTTTTTAAATCCCTTAAAGTGTCAGGCTTAGAATTAGCAACCTGTTGACAAACAGTTTCACTATAAGAAGTGACTGTCATTTATTTGTATATACTGATAGCATCATCGCTTCATGCACTGGCAACTGGGACTTACTTGAATTTCCTTTGATATATTTAGCCTAAAGAGTCTTAGATTAAATAAACATAAACAATCCAAATGGCTTTAAACTAATTCTCATATAAAACAAGATTTGAAAAATATGCATTGAAAGGTAATGTAAGCATTTTGCTTATGCATTTTTCATTTTAAAAATGTAATGAATCTTTGCAGCTATAAAAGGCTTTACAGAAATACTCTGTACACCAAATGTTTGTATACTCCAGTACCATTGTAAAATGCAGGATTTACCCAGTGAAAGCAGTACAAATGTTTGGCAGCCATGCCAATGAACAAACGAGTGATCCTTGAAAAAATATTGGGTTTTTTCTGTTCCCTGTATAGTCCCAGATTGCTTTTCACACCTCAGTATTTATTGAGGTGCAACATAATTTTTTCCCCATGAAAAAATTAATATTTACCCACACTTCTTTTACCGTGATATTTGAAATAATACAACATCGTTACTTGCTGTGCTTAGAGCAGGAAATAACTATG
Source organism: Taeniopygia guttata (assembly GCF_048771995.1). NCBI lineage: Eukaryota > Metazoa > Chordata > Aves > Passeriformes > Estrildidae > Taeniopygia > Taeniopygia guttata. The sequence goes on along the minus strand of NC_133036.1, from coordinate 2,112,169 downwards.
ACAACTCCAATACCATGGCTTGATTAATATTGGATTCTTAATAACAATCTCTACACATGGATTTTTGGTAGCAAGATGAGTCATTTGTGCAGACAGTTGATTCCAAGTGAGCCAATGACTCCATGGCAACTCGGAGAGCAGCATCTGCAGAGGAAGGAGCTGTAGTTGTGTCCTTATGTGCAGATCAGTTCAAGCCTTTTTGTGGCCTTGATGCTTTGAAGATCATTAGTGGGGCTCTCTGTGCTGTTTGTCTGGAGAACTGCTCTGTGCTCTGGGCCTGGCCTGGCACAGCAGAGCCTCACACACAGCTTCAAAATAACATGAGCAAACTACTTCTGAAAGGTAAAATATGTGGTAAATGGACAGGTATGAATAGTCTGCAGAAGCTGGACTCAAGAGGCTGCTTTGCTCTGGCACACCTACTTTGGCTGGCAGAATCCCAAAGGTGACTGCTGGTGGCGAAATTGAGGGAAAGATGCTTTTGAAATCTCAATAGGATTTCTGCTTAAATGAGGATTGCAGATTTTGGCCCCTATTCAGTAAAACTTGTTTCCCCCTCCGCACTGCAGGAGAGCAGAGAGACAGAGCTTGCTTTACTGCAGAAAGCAGCTAAGAGTAGTTCACATCACTTCCTCGTGCATCAAGTTAGTTTTGGACACACAGGGCCTCCCCAGTTCATCAAGACCTTAAAAAGGGCCATCAAAACTGTTTGTTTTGCATGGATATGAAAAATCATGGGATGTTTAGGTTTTGCTTTTTCTCCAAGTGGCACACTCCAGCACTCTCAGCCCTAGTGCCCACTCCTGCCAGCACGCTGTGCACTCAGGGTGGTAAGGGGAGGGGCAGAAAGAAGTTTATTGCAGTGGCCATTTATTTCTTCAAACACAGACACAAAAAGTCAGATCCAATCTTCAGCAGCTTATCTTTATGGTTTGCATTTTATTGAACCCTATTTTACTAATTCCTCCTGATTCCACATTGGCCATTAGGCATAATGTGTTCTCTATTGGAGCACTATTTAATAGGATGCTAATTGATGGCTATCACAGCATAAGAATCAGGGCCCAGTCAGTATTTCAGATGCTGGAAATCCTAAAGCAATGGCCCATCCCTAATGGCAGTGTGCTAGAATTATGAATGTTTATCATCTCTGCCCACCTTCACTTCCTGAACCCCTCTGGCCTGGGTTCAGTACAGGCAAGTTTATGAAGAGCTGTTGTTTGAGTGATGGTGGGTGGGGAAGGTGAATGGTACAAGGTTGTACAAGGCTTGTAGCCGCTTTGAAAGCCATTTCATGACAGGTGGTGCTATGGAGGCTCACTGAGTTTGCTTGTATTTGGCACTCTAAAGCTAGCCAGCACCAGGGTAACAACATGTTCAGCTATTTGTAAACCAAGCAGGGGCCTAAAAAACATTCCACTCACAAGGAAAAAATTGATTTAAAGAGGCTTGGAGTGGAGCTTGAGCATCAATGAACACTGAAGAGCCTTCTTAAACTGACACAATAAATTAGTTCAAAACAGATGACAGCCCTACAGATTACCCACCTCTTAACAAAGGAGGGGCATTCTGGTCCCCTTCACGAAAACATAGATAAAAATTTTGTTCTTCTACTCTAATGAGGCAAGCTCAGATATAAGTCAATAGAGCAATTCATTAACAAATCTAGTGAAATCCCCTGGGTTACCAGTGAGATGACAGTGAAAGTGGATGTGCTGTGAAAACTCTCCTTTGGTAGAGATGTCCATATGCTAAGGGTCAGAGAGCTGAGTGGTTTGCTCTGTTTACTATTCACCATACACATATGGCAGTTAAGGTCACTGTTATCAGACACTTTCTCTGTACACAAAACAAAATTTCCATATGGTCCATGAAAATGGATATGCTTTGCTCCCGTGCAGCTTCCCACGGCTCTCTCTTTGTGCGGCACCGGTTAGAAGTGTAAAAGAAGGGTGCGAGGGGTTACCTCGTCAGTCAATTGCGCTCCCTGCTTTGTGCATCAGTCCAATTTAGGGCAAATCTGCATCACTTTTTTCCCCCTGTCTTTCAGGCACAAATGCTCATGTCAGTCTATTAGAACGTGATAGAAGTACTGATCACTGCCTCTGCATCTAAATCCTTTTGAAACCAGGATGACCTGCTGAAGAGGATTTTGAGTGGAAGGCCCTTCACAAGACTCTTTCAAATCCACATAAATAAAGCCCTTTACTGGCTTAAAATGGCCCCTCAGATTTAGCACTACAGAGCCCCTAAAAAGCACAACACGATTGTCATGGATATTACATGATGGTAACAACAACAGGCCAAGAAGACAAGTCTCCATGCTGAACAAAACTAGGCCAGACTTTTTCATGATTTGGGATACAGATTGCTGACAGCCCTGTAAATAGGCTGTTTAACCCTTTGAAAATGAATAAAGAGTGGAGAGACAAATGCTTTCTGATAGACTTTGTGTATGTAATGGGTAAAAAAGCATACTGTAGTGTTCTGGGATTTCTGGTGCAAGATTAATACTGAAATATCTGAGTGTAATTACTGCAGACCTTTTGCTCCTGCAAAACCAGCCAAGCTCAGTAACCGATTGCAGGTGAATATCTTGCACAAAGGAGCTGGAGGGAGGGCTTTTACATTTTCGTGTTTGGGTGCAACATAATTCTCTCTCTCCCTGTCTTTACTATAATTTGATGCTTCTGAAAAAAATAGGAATGATGGGCATGTGTAACCAGCTGATGACATCTCCTCTACCATAATAGTATAACAATCTGAAGGGCATCTCATTTATATGCTGTTCCTAGTTTATTAATACATTTTTAAGCTCTCCTTCTCCCTAGGAAAGGCACTTGATAAAAATCAAATTTTAGGAATCAGTATATTACCCAAGTCCTAAGATGGCACAACTGCTGACAAATCCATCTCCTAGAAATTAAGAATTACGTATATTGCCTTCAATTTTACAAAGCTGTTTGTGTTACTACTTGAATGGCTCCCTTGTTACACACAATTTCTGAGGCTTGGCAGACGCATGATTTTCATAAATCCAGGTACTACTCTACCTAACCTCTGACCGTGTTTTAGCCGTGCAGGGCCTTTTTAATTCATTTAACTCATTTTAATTGTCTTTCAGGGGAAGAGCGCTTTCTTTGGCCAGCTTAACTGGCAGGGAAAGCTGCCTGCTTGAGTACTTGCTGCCATTCAAAGAGACCACTCATGAAAATGCATGCTTGTCCTCGTAACTCCTTCAGTAACTGTAATATTTCTCCCTTACTGTTTATGTCAGAGAGTCATTACTGGAAGCTGCTGACATTTTTGACATTCAGTAGCATCACAGCACATTAGGTGGTCCTTAGATAATTTTTAGACAAAATTTACTTGTATCACATGCTCAGGCCATTACAAGCAACAGAAGTAAAACACTTCTGTGTGAAGATAAATCAGTCAGTGCACTCATTTTTTGTGGACCTTCCTGTATTATTCTATAGCTGAACCATTGTAACCAGGTGGTGCATAATGCATAATATGCTGTCTACCAAGGCTGTTCATGCTTTGGTTTTGGCTTTTGTGGAAGATCAATCTCTATTAGGGGATCTATTATCATCACTTATGTTTTACTACAATGAAATAAATAGGCAGCTGCAGTTGTTTGGCCTAATAGCTCTTAGTTTGATTGCTAGAAGTAGGAAATCAATGCAGGGTGAAAGGAAGAAACATTTTTAATAACTTACACTCCAGATATGAGATCCCCAAGTTATTACAAATTATAAGGTTAAGACCTCTTGAAAGAATCCTAGCTAGTTAAATATTTAAAACTCCTGGGTGAGAACACATGCACTAATGAGCTTCAGGCTACTAAATACCAGAATCTAGGGAGAGACATCTTGTTTTATATTAGAAAGTATTAGTGAGTATAAACTGGCCATAAGAAGTGTTTAATTAGAAATTATATTGATATGCGGAAAGCAGAGAGAGAAACAGATTACCAAATCTAGTGTTCATCAGTGTTAAAAGCTGGATTTGTCTGTGCAGGAAGAGAAACAAATGAAAGCAGCCCTGTATCAAATCAGGGGAGAAACGGTATGGTATCCTGACCCTCCCAACATCCCTCTCCACAGCCCTGGGGGAATTGCTGGATACCTCAGACTGAATGTGGATGTGTCTTCCTACTGAGAGTCCCTTTGACGTCCATCAGGTAGCAAGTTGCCTTAGACTTTTGATCAGTATTGCAAATTTAATAATGGTTGTTTAATGAAAACTATGATGCAAATGCCAGACCAATCCACATCTTGCAATTCTCTAACCCCAAACAAGAAGAGAAAGAACATCATAAATCTTTGAATCCCTTCCTTTGTCATCTTTTAATTCGGAATTTTAAGATTGTAAGAAACCTATTAATTGTACCTGACCATGTTAAGTTTGCTCTCTTAAGAAGAATAGAAATGCTGCAATTCAGATGATAAGTGAAGAAGGGAGTCAGGGTTAACAGTAAAAATTGGCTTGACATGATTAAGCACCAGATAATATTAAGTCTTGTCACACAAATATTGTGGGAGCAGGCTTGCTGCATTGTGTGCACACATATGTATCTTATGTAAAATAGCCTCGGTCTGTCTCCTCTCTGAAACAGGGAGTGGGAGTGGGTAAACAGCTCATAGCAACAGATGAAAGGTTGACAAAGTTCAGACTCCCAGTTCAAAGGTTTCAGCAGTATGTGAAATGACAATCTCAGGTTATTTGTGTTTCCAAGCTCCTGTGTATTTGAATTGTTTGCTCATCTACGGAGGCTTGCCATTATCTTATTCCTGGTTGTGCTCATCAGCTGAGTGAACTGCCTGGCTGGAGACATATCTCACAAGAAAACTTAGTAAAGCCTCATAACACCCTGCCTCTTCCCCCAAGAAGATCATAAATACTTTGTTTTAATTGTTGACGATAAATTACAGCAACTCGAAGTGAGCATCCTGCTCACTCCGTGTGCATCTCCTGCTGCTTGGTCAGCACAGGTCCACTGTTCCATTTTTAAATCAAATTATGCTTGTGATAATATTGTCTTGAGCTTACAGTTGCTGACATGGATATCGACAAAGGCTTAGCCAGTATTTTAATAAGAAAACAAAATACAGGAAATACTCTAGAGTTTCCAGGTGGATCATTAACAAGACGCCTTGGAGGGCTGAGACTGCCAGCCAGCACAGGGAATGCATCACAGTTCGTCATACAACTTAAACTTCTTTTGACATCTAGTTATGTCGAAATGTGACTGATCACCTAGGGGTCCAGGCTCCTGTGAGGGAAAAGTTCACTGACAGACAGCGAACGAAGCTGATCTTAAATGAGAATCAAGAGAAAGCAGCATTCCAGCGTCTGACAGTCTGCAGCTGCTACCTGGGTCTGCCTAACGAAGACGAGCCTGCTCTGCTGAACAGTTATATTAGCATCTGTATGCTTCTGTCTCATTATCACACATCTGCCCACCTTTATTCGAATGAAGCTTCTTCTGATCTGACAGCTCAGGCATTGTCAGTGAATAGATATTATGGGAGCCGGGTACAGCAGCTTAGGGTGTTAGCTTTTATTTTCTAAAGACTGTTGTACAGTTTGACAGTATAATGCCACAGAGGTAAAGAAGATAATTAACATATTGGGCAGTTTCTAAACAAAGCTGAGACAGTTATACTGGCAAAAGTGCTGCTGCTAGAGCAGTATTGTTTGCACTCTGGAAACATCAAAGGCTTGCAAGATCTGCCTTTATAAAAAAGAGAACAGGTATGGCATGGTCCCCACACCACAAATAGGAAGTTTTAGGGGGCTGAGCCCACACCTAAGACTGCAAAACCTTTGGTGCTTGAAGAGCCTGTCATGTGCATTCAAACCTCCGCTTGCTCAGGAAAATTATTTCCCAGCATTGAGAGGATGTGAAAAGGTGTGTGTGGAGAGGAGGCTGAGGGTCCTTTTTACTTTCTTGAATTTATTTTTACCCCACAGCACAAAGCTAAGCGTTCATTTGAGCTTCACAAAGCTCATATTTGGATGGAGATTTAAGCCTTCTAAGTTAGAGATCACATGTGGGATTTTCTGGAAATGCCAAAAAAGCATATGACAGAGGTTTTGTCATTTGCTCAGTAATATACTAGAAAGGCTTGTTAAAAAAAATAAAAACAACCAACCAGCCAAAGGGGGAAATAGTATTTTGAGCCCACAATATAGATGGACTGAGATTAGATGACTGTGGAAAGGGATGCTCATATTCTCTTCTGCAGATCTGAGAAAAAAATGTAGTACTGCCATGGATTACTACACACTTGTCTTCAGTTTTCACCAGGTCTTAGAATCTGTATAAAATATTTGACAGTGCTGGAATTGAATGGCAACTTGACTTCATAAATATTTGGGATATGAAGCATTTATGAAAATATAGGCTCTGAAAGTTCTCATTCTTCTTTACATTTTTGAGAAAAATAATGAATGGGATACACTGCAGCAAGACCATCCCTGAAATCACTGTCCCTTTGAGACTTGGTTTATGTTTTAAATGGCATAAATAATAACCTAGACCCCCCCCTGCCCACAAGCAATATTGTGGCCAAAAAGCAGATCTGCAGCTGGTTTGGATGAGCTGCTCATTTACAGCCAAAATAGTATTCCCTGTTCCTGTGGCAGTAAGCAGATTTACCCTTAAGAATCTAGCCCCATATTTCTAAGAACTTACGGACTTTCCTCATTTCATTCATGGCTTTCAGTTCACTGCTTTTTCTTTGTTCTTGAGAGCACAGGGTTACACAAGTTAATGTTGAAATTACTGCTATTTTGCAACAATGCATTCGAAGTCATTTTAGCATCTGCACTGATAAAGTGAGACCAGCTCATCCAGATTGGCCTCCAGGTCCTGCACTCACCATTGCAAAGTTTGAATATAGAATTAGATTCGTTTAAGAAAGAGAGGGGGAAAAAAAGATAAATCCATTGTCATTCATTCTAAAAAGGCATTACAGACTGCCGACACTGTACAGAAAAATAGGAGATGTTGACCTTTTTATTATAGACTTTTCTGTGCTGTTGGCCTCCTGTCGGAGGTGCCTCCCCCCGCAGCCGCAGCCGCGCACCCCGCACGCAGCCGCGCACACACGCGCCCGCTCTTCAGCTCTGTGTTATCTCAAATAATTACCCTGCGCTTCTGGCTGTCCCCAGTGACTTCTGCTGCTAAAAAAGCTACTCATTGTCGGTGAGTGAAGAGGGATTTCAAACCTGCTTCTTGTGGCCCAGCAACAGCTCTTAATTAACCACTCAGGTATTGAGCCGCCTCCTCGCCCGGCTCCCATCCATATGGCAGGAACATGTCCATAGCGATAATCACTGAAGGAAATATTGTATCAAAAAAAGGGCTCGCAGAACAGAAAGCTCCTGCAAATTATTTTTAATGATTCTCCTCTTGTGAGCCGGATTATTTGTTATTTCAAGCAGCGCCAGGGAAGGGGGCTGTGTGGGGACGTGCCAGTCCCCATCTCGCTCTGCCCTGTGCCCTGTGCCCAGGCACAGCCCCGGCCTCAGCCCTGCGCCGGGCGGGCACCCGGGCCACCAGAGGAGCTCTTCAGGCAGCCGAAAGAGATTTAGTTCCCTGTGATTTTGATAATCCTTTGTTTCTAGTGTGACTCGCTTTCCACATGCTGGACGCGCATGTTTCCTGTGAGAAAGGCACTTGAAAAAACTTCCAGGCTTGATACAGACCCAGACCCCTTTTTCCTTAGCCCTTGGTTTATAGTAAAGAAAACAGTGATTAGAGTTTATAAATCTAATTAAAAATGAAGTTGAATTTACATTTTAAAACCTTGAATATACCAGCATACTGTGTCAAAAGATATTATGTATGATTTTACTTTGTGACAGAAACCATTACATTTAAAAATTCATTACAGCAAGGTTAGTTAGACACATGATGGATGCAGCTTTAATCCTGCCATATATTATTACAGTTAAAATGTAAATGATGAAAAATATTTTGTGCTTATCAGCATTTATGTGGAAATGTGTTTTACAGTGATATATGGTGTTATATTTCTATTATTATGATGAGAAAGAATGAAATACAAAAAGACTAAGTGTTTATTAAAACATGGTTACTTGTGATAAAATATTCTTGTTGTACATGACTTTAAACATATTTACCAAGGGCATTTGTCCAAAACAGCTGTGAAATGTGTTTGCTATGCAAATCATTCTTTGTAATTTTTTCCCCTCTGTTATACTGACTATAGCTTTTTAATAGCCTAATGTTTAAGCTATGTAAATATATTTTTATTATTTTTCATTTCAGACATGGGGGGATGGGGACTGGCTCTGTTTACGCACATGCATGTATTCAAATAGATGGAAGCATACATAAAAAGATAGACAGAAAATTGATCCTAGCAGAAATCCTTTTCACATTCTCTCTCCTCTCGTTTCAGTCTCTCAAAGCCAACCTTGATCACAGGCAGCTGAGCTCTTTGCCAGCACAGCCCTTGGCAAGTGCTGATCTCTGAGCACACGCGTGGCGCTGCTGACGGGACAGTGATTTAACAGCTCACACAACCAAACCCTTAACTCAGCCTTGTTCTACACCCTCCTCCTCACACACGACTAGTGCATCATTGCATGGGAGATTCATACCCTGGCCAGGGAACTGAATTTTTCTTTTTTCCCCAAGGAAGGTGAGTTCTTAGTTGGGCTTGTGCTTTAGAAGAACCCTGCCAAGTAAGTCTGTACAGAGTTGTACTAATATGAAGGGTAGTGAGTTTTGAGGTCAGTATTGCCTGTTGGAAATTCCTAGGTTAAGTTTTAAAGTAAATTTTACTCCAACAGTGACCCTTCTAGAAAGATTTCTGGCACTAAGAGCCTGGTCTCCACAGACAAAATCCAGTATAATCTTGAATAGAACAATACAAAGGCGTAAAAGCCATTAAGTGACTTTCCCAGTATCCCACAGGAAGTCTGTGACAGAAAAGAAAATAAAAATGTGAAGGCCCTGAAACTTAGGAATTTAACCATTCTATCTGTGCATTCCCACATGTGCTCTGTACACTGGGTTTTCAGTGTTCTCTTGGTCCTTCCACTGACCGTGGCTGACCGCAGCATTATTCCAGTACTAATGATGATCACCCAGAAGTTATTGTCTTACACCCCACATTACCCCAACTTGCCATTGCTTCCATTCTGTTCCCACTATTTATTTTCTCTATGTATCTACTACAAGTTGTGCTGTTTGTTTTGTTACCTTCTATGCAGCTCATAGTTAAGAAAACAACAGAGTCAATAAACAAGTAAATTGTGTGGTTTCCACATTGTTCCTGTAATTCCTTCAGTTTATATTGCTATCTCCTAGAAAAGAAATTCACTTGAGTTTGGCATGATGCAGTAATCATGCTGAGAATGCTTCTAGTTATATGACGCTGAGCCCATATTTAACAAATCAAATATGCTTCCTAAAAAAAAGAACAAAGTAAATAAAAATATTGTGATCCAGAGCATGTATGTCCCTCAGTCCTCAATGCCTGTATTTTAATATGAATAGAAGCAGGAGACCTGGTGCTTGTAGTTCACTAAAGTGGCTATTTCCTTATAACCTCCCTCTTGTAACAATGTTTATTCAGTTATCAGGGAAGAAATATCATTTGTCCGTGCAGCTACAATTACCTAATTTGTTGTATAAATTATTACTTTTTTCCCATCTCATGTTGATGACAGAAGCATTTAATAGACTTTCAGTTGCTCAAGCTTGAAAATTGGTTCCACATTCTCTCTTTTTTTAGTTTTTCTCCCTAGGGTGAGTGCAACGTGGTCTAAATACAATTTCCATCCCCCCTCCCTTCTTTTTTTAAAACATCTGCTTGTATGAGGATGTTGTTGTGTACATTAGCGCTGTACAGTTTAGCACCCTTTAGAACTACCTTCGTCTCTCAGCTTCCTCATTCCTGGGGCCAATCATAATATATCAGGAACTGGAGATATTTCCTATCTCAGCACTCTCAATAACTCTTCTGCTCAGCTGTCTGAAGCTGTTTTCTTTAGGAAGTCCAAAGCAAGGGGGACTGGTTGACCTGGCATCAGTCCTATTTATAAGAATAAACCCTCTTCCCCGCACACCTTTGGAGCTCTGCCGTGTAGGGGTCACATCCGTTTAAATTAACAGCTACTGCGCCCGTGGCGGAGCAGGGACACCTAATCTTTACTGTCCCCTCTACCCTTTTGTTTGAAGTTATCCAACCCAGCCAGATGATTTTAGCTGAGCTTACAGGATTTGCATCTGTGGCTTTGCCATATAGTTCATTAGGAAGGGAAAAATCAGCTGTTGTCACATGTACTGGATTTGTGTGTGTGTGTGTGACATGTTTATTTGTTTATTTAAAATAAACATTTGCTTTTGAATTTTTCCTCCCCTGCTGTTGCTGCTGAAATAAATGCCAGTCAGGCTTGTTTGCTTAGTATAGAAGTTACTGTGTGGTTGGAGGAAGAAATGATGTATGGAGCAGCCGTCTCATTCCCAGCCTGTGCTCAAAGGGCTTCTCTTAGAAATAATGCCATTGCTGCTTCCGTGACACTGGAGATGTCACAGAGTTACCATCTGCCCACTCATGAGTCAACGAGTTGCCTATGAAATCTATTTATTTTAGTTTTAAGCCTAAGTATATTTGCTGAAAGCAGGATTATCACTTTGTAGACCACCAACAGCTGTTGAAAAGCAGGGCATAAAACTTTGTTTATGTCTTTAATAACCCACTTAATGACAGAGCAAGCACATTATTCATAATAAAATAGGCTGGCATAATCTTACTCCAGTGCATGGTGTCAGGGAATTAAGAAACATCTGCTATGCCATAAAATAACATTGTATATACTATGTACATTAAAAACATGTGTACACACATATGTATATTATATACATTATTTTAAATGTCTCAGTGGAATTCTACTCTTTTTAATTACATTTAGCTAACAGTGAAATGGTTAAATGAGGGTATTTTTGCTTCTGAATCTGAATTTTATATGAAGTTGGAGTCTATGGCTAACTATAGTGGCAAGGGACAGGATATTTACATTTAAGACATAAAGGCAAAGTTTCAAGTTTTGAAATTGGGGTTCAAAATCTATTTTTATCCTTCAAATAAGTGACCTAATTTTCTGAACCACAAAACATTTGTGGGTTCTTAACCTGATGAGCGTGTTGGTTGCTCAGCAACTCTGAAAAACCAGGCCAATGTTTCAGTGGCTAAATGCAGGTTTTTATTTACAATGAAGGCATCTGAATTTACAGCTTTTATCCATAGCAGTCCTAGGCATTGCTCCTGCCCTCGGAATGGAAACCCCACTGTGCTGCTGCACATGCACAGGGAGTCACTGCCTCTGCTTCGGAGAGCTTGGAGCCAAAGAGACCAAAATTCCTCACCCTGGCTCTGCAGCTGGATGCTGGGGCAGAGAGAGGGGGAATCCTTCTCCCTGCAAGAGGCTGAGCATCGTGGCTTCCAACCAGCAAAGCATGTAAACATGTCTTTAAATTTAAGCGTGTGAGATGTAAGTGGAACTACTTGCATCTTAAAATTAAATACATGTTTCATTAGATCAGGCCAGATGGTTTTACATGCTCAAAAGTGACATTTACAAGGTCACATAGGAAATGTTTGACAGAGCCAGGAACCAAAACCAGATCTCTCAAGTGCCAACCTTGTGCCTTAATTTTGCACCCATCCTTTTTTTAAATTTCTTTTTGTGATGATATATTTCTCTTAATGCAAACAAAAATGGGAAAAAAATCCAATGAGGAGACAATTAACTTGTGGAGTTTTGGATGTCTGTCTGTTTCATTGTTTTTTTTACAAAAAAACTACTGAATGCCCCAGTGCCTCTGTTTCAGAGATTAGCACTTTAAACTTTCCAGAAAAGCATATATTTTTATTCACTTAAAAAAAAAGTTTCTTCTATCTTTAAAAAATGTAAGCAATCTGTTTTCATTTTGTAGGTGGCCTACCAAATAAAAAAAGCTGTAAGTTAATAAAATGTCTATACAGATTTATAAGAACTGAGTGAACTCCCCCAGTACCTGACTGTTAATCTGTTGGAAAGTAGCTGCTGTGGTACTGGAGTAACTCAAAGTCACACAGCAGGGCACACTAACAGTAGTTCTCTCATTGATATTTTCCCCACAAGTGCCAAAATAAACATGGGAAGCTACTATTGGGAAACAGCCCAATGAACTACTGGAATGGCAACTGTGATAAATTGAAGGTGGTTTCTTCAGATTCACCTAAATCTCTGATTTCACTAATGTGTATATTTTTCTTGGTAGTCCTATCCTTGTGAATTATCTCAAATGCATTTGGTTTAGTTTGTCTTTGCTAGCTCTGGTCTTGGCACACAACTACATTCTTTGCAATCTCTCATTCTGCCTCAGGTTTGAGCATCTTTAGCCTTTCTGTAACTCACATCCAGAGCTCAGCAGCATAAGAAAGTACTCTAGATTAAATACTTTTTTCTGATTAATATTTATTGACTGACGTCTTACTCTGTGTATGAAAAGGAAGGAAACAACATTCTTACCTTCACACAGGACCTTCCTATTACATCAGCAAAATGCAAAAAGGAGAAATATGAGCATGGCAGAGTAGGTTTTATGTTGTGACCTCTTTTTTTTGGCTGGCTGGGTTCTGTATTTCACTTTTGGATTTAATTGATTTCTGTTCATAGAATTTGCATATCTGTGACCCGTTTGCAAAAACTCTTAAAAACTAGTATAATTTAAATACTGTTCATTTAAATGCACTTACCCAGTCATCTCTGGGGTCTCAGGGGAAGGCTTCTTGGGGGTATTTAAAATATCATCACTTCAAGCTGTCTGGCTCCCCCAGACCTGAACAGGAGCCTTTGGCCAGAACACTGCAGCCTGGGAGCTGAGAGGACAGAGCCTGCAGGTGCTAGAGATTTAGTCTACAGGTAGAACTATTTCTTCTCTAATTTCTACCAAACTGAAGGAAACTGAAACGTAGAATCTTCCAAAAAAAAAAGTCCTCTAACTTGTTGTGCTGGTTTCTCCTTCAGCAAAGACCAACTCATCTTGTTATAAGCATTAAGGATCCCTGCTGAGCAGCACAATACAGCTCCTTGTCAAGGTGTGCTCAACATCAGCTTCCCACTCCTAGGACAGACACACATCTTCACTTGTCAGGGAGCAGGCACCCAAGCTGTTAATAAGGTATGTATCTGTGTTTCTCTGGGGTTTAATTGTTGTGGTTTTTTTAACTGAGCCTGAGCTACACTATACATGGGACTAGAACAATTGTCCTGTCTAGGGAAGGTATTGTTCCTTCTCCACTAGCAGCAGACACTTATGAAAGAGACCAGAAAAGGGTGTCTAGATGCTGCTGCTTCTATAGCACACAACTTTCTAGCTTCTTGTACCCAGCAGCTCCAATTTACTAAGCCAGGGCTGGTGTCCTGATTATTTTTTATAGTCTCTGATAGATTTTCTCTCACCTCCCCATCCATGACTTTGCATCATCAGTTTTAAGGCCATGTTAAGCTTTGATATTCACAATATCCAGGAGCATTTGATTCTACAGTATCACTCTATGTTATGTGACAATGTACTGAGTTCTTATATTCTTGTTCCAAATAATGATTTCTATGACTCTCTTGATTTTATAAATCTTTGCTGTACCAATTTTTTTGTCACCTGCACTTTCTTCAGGCTATGGAATCATCCTGTGTGTAGGTGCCACTCAGAAGCAGTCCTATATATTTAAAATGTGCCAAATCTCAGCTGGTAACTTAACAAATAGCATTTGCTTTTGGGATAAAATGGACACTACCCTCAATGATGCTCAATACAAGCCTGAGAAATACCAGTCAAAGCAGAAATATAAAAAGTGGATTAAAATTCAATGCCCTTCAAATAGTAATGAATACAGAGGTAAGACAAAGATACGGGTGTCTCCCTTAGTTCCCCATGTAGAGGAATCTCCAAAAACCCAGAAAATGGCTATAAAAGGGCTCCCTTCCCACGTGTTTCCATGTGTTCCCCTGTATGGTAAACTGGGTTCAAGGCTCTTTAAATATCATGTGGAGAAAATCATGGGAGTAAAATCAAGATCTAAATATACAGTCAATTGCACAAGTGGTTGAATTGCAAACTTTTAAAGTATTTAATGTGCTTAATTTTATGTGGTTCTATCCAGCTGCTTTATCTGGGGGCTCCCTGTTTCCTGTATACTGGGAGAACTGGAATGCTAAGGCCAGTGAAAGCACCTATCACAGCTTATTACAGAGGGTAAACAGCCAATGTTATTAGTAGATGAGCAGGAAAGGTAGATCAATATAAGGAAATACTGCTTTCATTCACTATTCCCTTTGTCACTGCCAGACCTCAGAATTTTTCAGTTCATTGATGTCAGTAAGGATTTACTTCCCTGCCCAAGGAGCTGGGGCCACATTATTCCCAGGCTGCAGCAGATACTGATCAGCATGTAAGCTGGCTTGGGCACCTGGGTAAGAAAATAACATTTAAATTCACAGCAACTTAAATACTGCTTGGGTTTATAATGTCCACATTGGTATGAGGCAACATGACAACAGAAGTGGCCAAATTATATCTCCCTTCACAGCCATGCCTGGTGAATACACCAGGTTGGTTAGACAGAGGGGTACAGCATTTCCATTAGCTGAGCGAACACCTAGCTCAGGCCAAGTCTGGAAACATTTTATTCACAGGGCTGCTCAGGGGTTAAACTCTGCTTAATGCATTCACTCCCCTGCTAGCATGCCATTCTTTCATTTGCAGAGCAGCTTCCTCCCAGCAGCACCTACAGCCTGTCCCTGCATACCCCCATGCTCTAATGCCCTCACAAGCTGTGGTTTGCACCACACACACCTTCCCAGCACTGTTATCACCGATGGTTTCCTCAATGGAAGTAATCATTCACATTATAACTGTTGCCAAAACCCTCTGGCACCAGAAGTGCTCTTGGAATGAAAGCCTGAAGGCATGCGAGAGCCGGAGCAGCTGCAGCAGCAGCCCAGCCGCTCAGGAGCTGGGGCTGAACCGCATCGCATGGGGAAAAGGCACAGGACTTCCCCGAGACAAATTACACTTTGCTTTGTGCACACATGTAGAGCCACGTTTTGTGTCCAGTATCAGCCAGAAGTCGGTGCCTAGATCTGCCTCGTCCTTGCAGGCAGGTTCAGTGTGTCGGCACATTTTTAAATGTATTTATACACAGGAATGTGTGTGTGTGTGTGTCTGTGTGTGTGTGTGTCTGTGTGTCTGTGTGTCTGTGTGTCTGTGTGTCTGTGTGTGTGCTAATCTTTGCTCAGGGTTTGTACACCTTGAGGACCACACTCCCTAAATGGAGGTTAGGAATTCTCCACAGTTCAAGTTATAAGCAGAGATAGTCAAAAATAGTTTCTTCTCATCAGGGATACGACATTGTCTACCTAGTCACACAACAAGATACAGCTCAGTCTGAGTTTAAAACTGTCAGAGTTCAACAAGATAATGCTTCCAAATAGTAATTTGACTTACCTGGAATCTGCTCAGTGCTTCCATCTTCTCCAGGCAACCAGGCTGAGGGGCATTCCTAAAGTCCCTGGCAGCTGGCATGTGAGGAATTCTCATTGTGGGGGTGCAGTTTATTTGAGCGGGCACATGTGAGTGCAATCACCACATTCTGATTTCAAAGATGACTCTAAATGTTCTTCATATGTCCCTTCATAGCTTTAGCATTTTTAGTGAATTAAACTAACTGCATCTGTTATTTTTGTACAGTTGAATTGTGTAACTTGATTTTCTGACAGAGTATCAGCAGTGTGAGGTCCTTTATGGGTCATGGTCAGCTGAATTTTATGCATAAGAATTTCCCCATTTTTGTTCAGGACATAATTGTTCTGGGCAATGCTCATCAACTCAAGTCTAGAAAAAAAAATGAATGCCAAATGCAGCCAGACTTCTTCAAAAGAGCCTGTTTGTGCCTTGCAATGAAGCAGAAGGAAAGTAAAATCCTATTCCAATTCCTTTGGACAGAGGCCACCCATCCCACACCAAGACCACCAGCCACAGCTCAGGTGGCTGATTCCTTGCCGTGATGTCTCAGGGCAGCATTCCTGTGTGGAGGTGGCTCTCTTACACCCTGACTGGATCCTCAGCCCCTCTGCAGAGGGTGCCCACCCCCTGCACAGGGCAGATGAACAGCCCAGCAGGTACCAGCAGGTACCAGCATGCAGCCCTGGGCACCATCTCCTCTCCCCTGGAGTCCCCACAGAACTGGGGGGCTGCACACCCTCAGGCAGGCAGTGACCTTGGAACAGGGCTTGGTCTATGAGGATTTGGGGCAGAGTGGCACACTATAAAACTGTGCACCAGCAAAGACAGCCCAGCTCCTTGTTAGTGCTGGAAAATGCTCTGCAGCATCCAAACCCTGCAGTGCTCAGCATGCCACTGCCTCTGCTCCCTGTGTGGTCCTGCAGAGAGCCATCCTGATGGCTGCCAGTAATGAGGAAAACTGGTGTGTTTTTGTTTTGTTTCCTTTTAAATAAACTTGCAGTCCTTAATCTAGCAGGCTGGAGTCCAGATTTGACAGCCCTGTGAGTAATGAGGTGCAAGGAAAGACAGGATGTAGAATTAGGAGGTAAGGGCTGAAGGTTGCCCCAAATTTGATCTCTAGACTGTACATGTTACATCTCCTCCCCACCCCTTCTCCTCTTCATCCTCCCCTTGCCATCATTCTTGGACACAGGGCATAGGTGGTGCTCACTTAGCAGGGCAATGGGCTGCCCAGCACACAGGGGAGCTGCAGGGAGACCCACTGGGCAATTTCCCACTGGTCCACCAGGCCCTGTCTGGGGCATCTCAAGAACTGTTCAGGCTCAGGCACCTGGAGCTGCCCACAGCTCTGCCCCAGGCACCTTGCACCCACCTCCTTCTCACCTCACCTTGAGGAGAAACACTGAGCTGTGGTTCAGCTTGTTCAGATGCATGCATAGGAGTGATACATGCATATCTGTAGAGATCTATACAGGCTAAGGGATAATTACAAATATTAAGTCATTTTAAAACAGCAATATCTCTTCAAAATAAAGGTAAAATATTCTTCTATATATTTTCCTATTTTACATGCACTTTCTCTGTTCCTCTGTGTCTCCCTTTCGATCCATCTG
>NC_133036.1:1962500-2090000 GCF_048771995.1 Taeniopygia guttata | reverse complement strand
GTTCAGAAACCTGGCCAAAAAAAAAAAGATGTCTAAAATTCCCTTTTCATGGGTCCCTAGAATTTTAACACTGTTTGTAAAGAAAACCATTTACAGGAGGGTTGAAAGCCATTTTGAAAAACTGTCTCAGTTTAACTAACTTGATTGACACTTCAGTTTAACAAAAACAGAATTCAGCCATCTTGCGACTTCATGTTTCCCACTCTCGCTGCTCTGAAAAGAACTAAAAGCAGAGATTTCAATATGAGCAGAAGTATCACATTTCCATGTGCTTTACTGTATTCCACAAAGTGATCAGAATTCCAGCTGGCCATTTTGCATTCATGGTCTTGAACAAACCTCACACGAGTCCTGGTGCATAACATTAGCAAGGCCTGAATAGCTGGTACATAAAACCTCTGCAGGGGCTCAATAACCTGGTCATGAGCCCACAGTTAATGAACACTTTTTCTGAAAATGTCCAGTGGCCTCTCCAATGGCACTTCAGGCAGGATTTCTTCTGTTCCTCTCAGATAGAGAAAAAGCTGTCCACAATTCCACCCATACCAGGCAACCAGTTGCCTTGACATTTTGCCATCAATGTCAGTGTGGCCAGAGTTTGACCATCATTTTAATAGTTGAAGAAAAAAACAGATGCCTCTCTTCCTTATTGCTGCCCTCCTGCAGCCAGTGGGTCAGTCATTCCCAGGCTGCTGCAATGTGCCTTCCAAGTCAGCAGGTTACAATAATCACTGAATTTGCAAGCCTAGATTCTCATGCTGGATCTAAATAAGTTCATGGGTAACTGGAAACACTCACAACTAATCACAGCCAGGGTGAAATGCAAGCCAAGCTCATCACAACCCTTGCAAACAGCCAAAGGAGTCTCATCCTGGCTGTGATGTACACAAGGAGGAGACATCAGCAACCTGCAGAGGAGCAGCTTCTGTTGTGTGATTTGAAGTCCATGCTGTGTTTAGCAGGCAGCTCTCACAGGGTGCCACTGCCCTCTTCATCCCTTGGCAAACTCTGCCTTTTAGTCTTTTCAGACTGGGCACTCAACGAAGTCTTGGAGAATTAGCTATCTACTGCTATCAGAAGCCAAGAGGATTTGCATATCCAGCACTGCTTGGCTCTTCACAACCCTCAACTTCAAACAGTTTTTCAATATTTCATGGCATTGTTTGCTAGCAAAAAAAAAAAAAAAAAAAAAAAAAAAATCCCTCCAACCAAAAAGAAAATCAATTTGTAAAAAAATAGAAACAAGACAGATGTCCTTTCCATGCCCTACTATCTGTGCAGAAACTAGCCAGGTTGCTAAGGGTTAAATTTGCTCCTGAGTTGGCCCAATCACATTCCTTTTTGCCTTCTTATTAGGTTAAATAAATAGAAACTTCTTGCAATATCCATCCATAACGATAAGCAATTCCCACTATAATGGAGGGCTAATATATAAATTCAGCCCACATCAGTTTTGTGTCAACTAGCAAAAACAGAAACAATGGAAACTAGACAGTCATGGCTCTGCATAGGTCAACAACCAAGGTTATCTGTATTCAATTACTGGTATCTGCAAACTTGCATACTGTCAGCTGATCATAGACTAAATGAAAACTTATCATGCACAGAGGCAGCAAATACATTTATTTGAAGCAGGCATCATATTAGTTCGTTGGTTTGACTGTGGTTAAGGGGGGAAAAGGGGTTATCAGTCTTTTGGGAAATTCTTTCAAATATAACCTGCAGCAAATATCTAAAATTGGGGATTATCTATGTTATAAATCTTTGTTCAAAAAGTAGAAAAGGAACAGAAATTGCTCTGTAGCCCTCTAAGACGATAAATTATATTATTTAACAATAGATAAACTTAGGGCACCTTTCCTGTGGTACAGCCCTATTGTGAATTAAGCTTTAATCTGCTTCACCTCAACATCTGTTCGGTGGAACCAAAGATCTGGCTGTATTGGGCACAGACAGTAATTTGTTTGTTAACTGCTTCTCCGGAACAATATATCATTTCAGAAAACAAAGCCTACTAACACAACGCATATTTATCTGTTTCCTCTATCTGTGTTCCTTTTTCCATAAGTGCAAGTTCAGGCTTTTGAAATGTTTTCCTAGAGATAATTTGTGATTCTGTTAGATTCATAACCCTGGAAAAATAGATTCTTTTTTTCAAGGTTTTTTTCATCTTTGACCAACAGATGTTCTGTTCAAAATCTGAAAGTACTCATGATGTATGTACTAGCAAATTATAATTGTTAACGCCCCTGTGGAAGGAAAATGTCAAATATTTTCTATCAATAGACTGTTTGGAAACAAAGGCATTTGCTTCACAGAAGTTCACGTGCTCAATCTTCCCATTCGGCTTTTCCAAGAGTCTATTCAAATAGACATTTAACATTTTGTTTGTTTTCAGAAGAGGAAGTGAAAATTAACTTCACAGAAGCAAAAAATAAAACATAAAAGCCAGTGGGCATCCTGTATTCCACTGTAAAATGACACTCCAGCACATTTTGGTGATACAAAGGTGGCCACAGAAACAAGTCTGTGATCCAGCAACAGCACACCAAGGTGACAATCGAAGAACAAAAAACATCTGGGACATGATGCAGATAAATGTCCAAACATATGTCTTCTAATGAGAGCTCTCCACCCCCACAGATAGTCTCCCCTGGCCAGACAACTTCAGTAAAACACATAATTACCTGCAAGTCTCCACATCTCTCTAGTGTGACATGCAGTGTTTGAATGATTCATACTTTCCCCCATTATTTTTAAAGGTGAGATTTATCCTCTATTGAAGGGGCTAAAACATCTCTCTTCCTCTCTGTCTTTCTTTTAACTTGAAACAAGAAAATCACTACAATTTTCATGAACAGCAGGGCAAGCTCTCTGTAGAACTCTCCTGCAGAAATGTCTTAAATCAGTCAGTCCTTGTACACAAGATGACATCTTTGTATTGTGTTATATTGTCTTGTGCTGTAGCGTCTTCTACTCTAGTCTATATCTCGTTGTATTATCTCCTCCTTGTAGCATTGGGTGTGTCCAAGATCCTCATAGTGCTGTACAAAGGAATAAAACTAATGTCTAACACATGCTGTCATGATTTGGGGGGATCAATCTCTATACCACTAAAATTAATTCTGTTTTATAGCATTGACTGCATTGCATCAGTTTCAGAGAGGAAGCCCCATATGGACTGGAACTTCCTGGCCCTCTCTGCAGCCTCTTGCCCTCTCATTGATGCACTGACCATCGGAGATGCAGGTTACATCCTTTTACCTGGCTACAGCGCTAACAGAAAAGCATCATTAAAATGGGAAATGTCAGCCATGCAAATGAGACAGAGAAATCGCTGCCAACCGAGGCAGAGGAACTTTTCCAAGTCTGAACCCTATCAGGCAGCAAGTTAGTAACTGTTTTGTGGATTCATTTGATGAGCTGATAAATATGATAAGAGGGCACCTGAGGTGTTACACAAATCAGGAGAGACTGAGAATCTGTGTTTCTGAGAAGTCAGAGGCAGGAATTTGTGTCTAGAAGAAGAATTGTGACCTACTTAGAGGAATCTGACTTAAGCCCCAAATAATGTTCTTGCTCAAGCATGAATTACAAGCAGATGAAGAAAGATGAGCTTTTGCACTTGTGCTGTAGCCAAGTTTGCCCACATCTAATGAGCAGAAGTACAATTCGGTGCCATTTTGTATTCCCAGGACGTGGTGCAGATGGAGAAGCTGCTCTGAATGTGGGTCCAGAAGCCGTTCACCCACTCCTCCAGGCACTCCACACATCCTGCCTCATGCCTCTCCTTGCAGAGCCTGGAGGTGGAAAGCATCAGGTTCAAGAGCAGAGGGAGCAGCACTAGCTGTGAGAAGCAGCCTTACAAACTGGAACCAGAGCTGGCAGCAGTGCTGGAGCACTGGGCATGGATCGGGCTGGAGAAAAAGAATTGACAGTTCCATGCTCAGAAGCCTGGAGAGTGAGAAAGCTGCAGTCACCCATGGAGGGAGGGGAAATGCTAAGCTGCCCCACATAAACTCAGGTACAACAGTCTCAGTACAGAGAAATTCCTGGGGGCATAAAGATGGTGAAAATATGGGTCTTGGTTCACCCCCATGCTGGGCGATGCCTCGCTGCATGTCAAGTCTGGGCAGATGCTTCATGTGTTGTGTTATTTGGGCCAAAGTCCCACAGGAAAAAAAAAAAAAAAAAAAAACTGAGTCCAAATTGAAAGATGCTATGAGTCAGTCTTCTGATGAAAGAGAAGAACGTGATATTGGGGCTGGCAATCATGATAGTGCTGTGGGATTAAAAGGAAAAAAAAAAAAAAAAAGCCCTCAGAGAAAGGGCATGCAAATGATGGAAAAAAGAGCATAAGAGGACATTTTCTCCAGGGATGCTATTGCTATATCCCTGCCTTCCTTTCCCCCAGAGGGTTGTGGGTGAGCTCATCGAGTCAGGATCCAGAAGTAAGAAGAATGTAAAGATTAATAACTGAGGTACCCCATTGGCCTCTACAATAGAAGTGTTTTAGTTGGGGTTTGAGGCTACCTGGAGTCCTGACCTAAGCTGATCTCTGAGTGGTGGGAGAGCCCTGGGTGTTGCCCAGACAGGTTGGGCAGATTGGGAGGCATGACCCAAAAGCCACCCAGGAAACAGCTGGACCCACACTGGTACCACACACACTGTCCAGCATCACAGTTTGAAGTGAGACTAACTTGACCTAAACTCAAGTTTAAACCAACTCCAATTATCTGCAAAGCAGAACTAAATGTTGGCATTGGCACTGCCTGGAAACAGCAAGGGGAAAGCAGGAATTGCACAGAGCAGGGGAAATTGCGGACTGTGAAGGATAGCTGAATGCTACGTGGCTTTGGTTAGCAAAAGTGTTTTCTACAGCAAAGGCCTCACATTTAAAGACACCATTTTAACTTGGCCCCAGCAGCACTGGCAATGCAAGTAGGGTAAAAGGAACAGAAGAAGAGGTGGCTGTTGTCAGAAAACACTTTCTGGAAAATATTAAAGTTCTCTTGAGGCATGTAGAAAAATTCCAGAATAGTGTATTATACTTGTTTTTATTATTACCCTTGATCTTTTGGAAGGTGGGGTTGGAGAATGTGCAGTTTTAAAGACAGAAGACAAGACATCTGTAGCCTTTAAAAAGAAAAGCACAAAGGCTGCTAGGCTCTCCTTGCAACATTTTTAATTATTTTCCTTAAGTTTCCCAGATAAAAACACATTGCATGGAGCCTCACCCAATAAAACTAAGTGGGTAAAGGCAATACCCATTGTCTAATCAATATCATATTGCTCATGGCTTTAGCTTGTTCAATAGCTGAGCTCATTGGCTCCTGAGTCGCACCTTAGGATGCCAATATCTGCTTAATGTTGGACAAACTGCATTTGTCATTGCCTGTAACCGAGTTCTTTAATCTCATTAATAACCCACAGATACTAAAAGGCAGCTTTGAATAAGCTGGCTGGATTCTGCCAGGTTTCCACGTGCACTCCAGCTCAGGGGGTCATGTGTTGTATGTTAAATAGGCTCATTGCCCCTGCAGAGGCTGCAGCCCTCCTGTCCCATTGCTCCTCAACCCAAACACCCATGGCAGAAACTGCAGAGAAATAAAACCCAAGAGAATTCTGCCATCAGACAGAGAGAACTGTGTCTGTATTTAGTGCATCATAGCCCCCATACCATACTATCTGTGGTGGCCTCAGCCCCCAGCACAGGGGAGCAGGAACACCTCCTGCTCCCTGTGCCTCATCCTCTGCTCGCCTGCATATGGCAGAGAACCCTCGTGCTCCAGCCCCACAAGTGTGCATCAATAAATTATCTTCATTGGAAACACATTGCAAACAAAATGCAAATGGCAAGAAAGTGCTTGTTCTCAGAAGTCTGTCTTGAGAGTTCATCTACCCAGATTATAAACACTTGATAAATATCCTGGTTTTCAGGCTAACTGTCTGTATGGCAGATCCCAGGACTAGGCTCCTGGGATTTCAAAATGTATCATGAAATAAAAACAGCTGCAAGGGAAACTCATATGACTAGGATAGGTGCCATATAGCAATTAACAGCCAGAAGTTTTGATCTGGAAAATCACATTTATTTTAATTGCTTCACTGTTCTGTTCATAAAGAATTTGGCTCATTTGATTATTTTCCTTATTAGATATACTACTTAACTTTGGAACAATGTAGTCATTAGTTCCATTGTTTGAGGTTTTTCATTGCAGTGAAATGAATGACAGAGACATGTTCTGCAAGGAAGATTGTTTATAAATATTTATCATAGCCTTAACAGATATTTGTGTAATCCATCCTAATTTTTCTAACACATAATTCACCAGTTATTTAATCTGTTGTGTGATGAGTGGCAGGTTCCTTAACCTTGAGTTCAATAAGGCATTTAGAGTGTGTGATCTCTTATCACCAGAACAGAGCAGGAGAGTAACTCATCTTTTTTGTACAAAACTGGCATTCTCTCAATTTTCATTTAGCGGGCTGTTTAAAGAAGATGCACATGTCTGAGTGCTCTCCCTGCTGCCATTCCTTTCTGAATTTCGCCTCGACAGGGTGGCATGGATCAGCCGTGGGCAGGACGGGAGTGGGGGCACACGTGCCCGGGCACAGCGGCTGCGAGCGCACCTGGGCGAGGGGCTGGCACCATAAAATATGCATAGGCCCTTCTGCAGCAAACGAATCACTTAATTGAAAGGAATCGGGAGGTGAAAAATGAAACTTGGCAGTTCAGCTTCGTTCCATCATTTGGTGGTTGTTGTGGGACTCCAGCAAAGGGAGCTATCACTGCGGGCATAATTTACTTGATTTTAAGGATCCATATGAATTCTGGCGACATACCAAGTAGCCATTAGCTATGAGGAGTGTTTCCCGATGCTCATTTGTTTTCCATGTGTGAATTTTCACTCTTCCAAACTTTCATTAGAAAAAAAAGTACTTTTTCTTCATCAATTCCATGTGGAAAATAAAACAAAAATACAGATAATAAATTATTCAAGGAACACAACCGATTTTTTTTTTTAATGGAAAAATACTGGTTCTAGAATCAAGCTGGCAACTTGCTTTGATTTTGATAAGTGTTAAGTTTTATGTTAAGTGTTATAAAATGATATGCTTGTTCACATGCTCAGGCATAGTCTTTCTGTGCAAATTATCCTAAATAGGGTAACTCAATAGCAAAGTAGGCAGGTATATAATGCTATTACTATTAGGAAAATACCTTTAATATGAGACATATGCAGGATGCTATTACATCAGTAGGCTGCATTTATTAAGTATGCAGGAGCAGCCCTGTGGATCAGAGCAGAGATGCTGGGCCTGTAACACATGTAACTTGGCTTAGTCTTGGGGTCAAAATCTGTTAATGCAATTTTCTGTATAAGAAGAAAAATTTAAAATCCATGTGGTTTTAATGAGACATTCAAGATTGGGGGTGTATGGGTGTGTTGATTTTGTTGGATTTTTTTGTTTGTCCTACTCACATTAAATGAGAACTTCTTTGAAATTTGTGTGTCAGACACTGAAACTAATCTGTGAAATAAGACCAAAAGAAAACTCTTTTAATTTATTTGTTTGGAAAGTTTAATTTTGGCCAAGTCATGTTTCAAATTAAAAATATCATTAGTAATAATTTGCATTTACTTATTGAAGCATTACATGATAAACCAGAACCATGTGTCAAAATGTAACTCTCATAAAATAAGTGCACTGAGATAAAGGGACTTCAGAGATTTAAAAAATCAATGTGACACTCAAGACATCTAAAAAGTGTGCCTGCTTTTAAAAAGGGAGTGTTTAGATTTCAAATAATTAATACGTTTTGGTTTCTTCATTTTTGTGGTCTTGTAGCACAACTTTTATCTAAGGCACTATGTTGAACATGCATATTTGGGACTGAGCTCTCATTTGTGTCTATTTAACAGCTACTCACAGCTGCCTCTGCTTTGAAAGTATTGGGATAAAGTTTCTTCCCCACCTCCAGTCAATACAAAGCACTGGCATTATTTAAAGTGGCTCTGCCCAGGCCGTGGGTGCTGCAGGCAGCTGCCTGCCCATGGCACCCATGTCTCTTCTGTCACCCAGGTGTCCCTGCACATTGTGCCAGCACTGCACAGCACACCTTGGGGAGGCTTTCCCTGCTGAGTGCATAATCTGCAGCTCATCTGGTTAATATATAGATTTGTAGTTCAAGATTTGCTGCTAATTTAACTGTGCAAAACACACCTGACTCACTGTAATACTAGGATGTAATGTAAAAATTGTAATTTGCCTTTTTCTTGGTGTACTAAGGAGCAGGAGAGTGTGAGTGGTCGCTAGCTGGTCTGGGTCTAGAAAGAATTTATCAGTGTGAAAAGGAAAAACAGGTTGGGGAAGATTTCTTGGTTTTGCTTACTCAAAAAGTTAAGGAAATAGTGTATTAAAGGAAGACTACTGCTTTCACGAGGTCAGTGTTAGACTCCTTTTGCCATTCAAAATTCAACCAATCAAGCTTCTGGTGGCACCCCAGCATCACCCCCTCCTGAGGATGAAGCACAAAGGAGCAGAGCCCAAAGGGTCTGCAGCACTCAGGGCAGGACATGGCCATGGCCAAGGGCACAGTGAGACAGAAGTGCAGCAAGCAGGTGCCCTACTCAGAAATGCAAGGTTTATTGCTGTAACAAGCAGGAAAAAAAGAACATTTTGAAAGCTAGAGGCAGCATATATTGACAAGAGGGTGTAAGTCCCCTTTGGTGCAGAACAACAAACACTTGCCACCACTGTAGGGGAGCACACCAGCACCTGAGCAGTCCACCAGGATATGTAGGATAACGTATTTTCAAATGAAATACCTGCTTACCTGCTAAAGAATTCTGCTGATAATGTCTCTTTACTTCTGAACCGTAATTTCATTTTAAATTTAATTTTAAGGGTTTTTCTTTGGCCTCACTAATTTACATGCTTCCTGCTCAGATGTTCTAACCAAAGAGCCCCATCATGTCTCCTGTGCAGAGCTCACTGGGGACTGAAGGTTGTGCATGTACGGGGCATGAGCTGAGCAGCTGAAGTTACATCAGGATGGTGAGGAGAGTGAGGCGATCAGGTAAATTGCCAGGGAGTGATAAATCAGGTGCTGGGTCTCACCATAACATATATGGAGTGTGTCTGTCTAGCTGCATAAATATACCTAGAGAGACAGGATTTACTGTACACACATGCATATTTATATACATCATGTACCCACCTGAGCTGTAGTTTTGGTCCTGGCACCCATGTGCCACATTCTGTTTGACCCTATGATGATGATGGACTCTTCCATGGGTTTAATTGTGTGTTTTGGGAGAAGAGCTTGTTCTTTTTTTTTAAACCCTGTTTCTGGACACAGCTCCTTGAGCTTTACATTCCAATTGTGTACTTATGTGGCCAACTCTGCTAAGGTACTTTTTTTGACACTTTTGACAGAAAAGCTCTCATTTGATTGACTGTACCTGCAAAATACTTGTACAAATTTTAATTATGCATCTAGCAATTAAGATATTAACTTAAATCATAATATATTTAACTTATAATCTTAATATGTGTTAATGGCAACAGCAACAAAGAGAGACATGCATAAGAAATTAAAATTAATTGCTCTGTAGTAAAGATGACTTATGCTCTTCCAAGAGGCAAGCTGGTGATGGGAGATGCAGACTCATTCCCAGCAGACAGAATTTTATATAAAGAAAATTAAATTTGGGGTTTTTTTTAACTGTTCCTTTTCACTTTCTCAGTGAACTCCATGTCTCCGTTTTATGGTGCAGCAGGCCTGGCTTTCCAAATTTCATTCCTCTGGCTTGCAATGCCAGAACCATACTACTATCTGTGTGAATAAGGCATTTTCTCAAAGAACAGGCTTAATAGTTAGAGTCAGTCTTCCAGATGGGTTGTAAAACCCTTTGAAACCACTCCACTCAAAGGATATTATACTCCTGAAGCTGTATGTTTGTTTTATTATAAACAGAGATTTCTAACTCAAAAACATAGAAATGCTGCCTACTTCTGAAGAAAACTGACATGTGGATGCTACATCTCAGCTGAAGCAAAACTTAATTTATCTCTCCCTAAATATCAAAGGGGCTTGAGGAGGAGCCATATCACATTTGGTGTTTTTAACTGAAAGGTATTGTGGGTGAGTGAAAAGCCCAAGTAGTTTTCCTTCACCATCTGATTGACAGGCATGGGATGGTGTCTCCCAGCCAGCTGATTTCAGCCCTTCCCTGGTCCAGCCCCTGCAACCCCAGCAGCAGCTCTGCAGGATCAGTGGCACTCTTGACGCTGATTTTTCTCTTCTCATCTCCTCAGAGAGGGCCCTGTAGAAGTCAGTGCAGAGCTGGAGGCAGAGCACGTGGCTGGAGTCACACAGAGGGTGACAGGCTGAGCTGCTGGCTGTGGGTGCAGCAGCTCCCCTGTGCTCGCCCGTGCCAGGACGTGCTGCCAACACCATCAGCACAACACATCCAGCCTGAGAGCCACACAACCACTGAATGGCCTGGGTTGGAGGGACCTGAAAGATCACCTAGCCCCAAAACCTCTGCCACGGGCAGGGACACCTTCCACTATTTCAGGTTGGTCAAAGACCCATCCAACCTGACCTTGAACACTTCCAGGGATGGGGCAGCCACAGCTTCTCTGGGCACCCTGTACCAGTGCCATAGCCATTCAAAAAAAAAAAAAATATATATAAAATGGTCCTTTATGCAACTTTTATGCACTGAAAGACCAAGCAGTCTGCCTGAATTTATCAAACTAGCCAATCTAATAATTCTCTCAAGGAGTACAGAGAAAATTCAAAATGTTTCTGCACCAGACAAGTACCATCAGCCCTTTGGTGGGAACAGACCTGCACTGTTGGCCTTGCCCTCTACCAGAATGTGATTTTCCTGCCTGAAGTCAGTAATAAAGGTTCTCCCCAAAATTTCACACTTGAGCTCATTTCCAGAATGTGCCATGCATCTGAAAGCTGCTCAGGAAAATCCATAGGCAAGATGGGAAGAGAAGAGCAGCCACCGTCTACAGTCACCGTTTTATTCCTTCAAAACATGAGAAACTGGAATTGTCCCTGTAAAACACAATTACAGCATCCCTGTTATGATTTGTCAGACACCATCCATAAGAGAAAAGCTAAGCGGATTTTTTAATCTGAATTTTTACAGGCTTTTCTGTCAGTCTTTAAGTAGATTCATTATTATTTTTTGCCCATAATTTGTATAAAGTACTTAGCATTCAAAACAGATCCTTTTTAACCTTTTGCCCAACTTGGCTTTTTGTACTTTTTTTTTTTTTTTTTTTTTTTTTTTAAAGGTGGGGAGATGGAAAGGGAGAGAAACCCTTTAAGTACCTTGGGCCTGGGTTCCTTCAGTATGCAGGCTGTAAATGTTTTACTTTGATTTGGGATACATGACAATAAATTAGGGGACATTTATCAAAGCTGCTTTGTTGCATTGCTGACAAAAGCTGCTTTTTGCATAAATTACTGCATTATACAAATACACTTAGCAGGATCCTGTTTCTTTGATGTTGGTGGAGGAGATTTATGTCCAATGGAGTTTTTATTTATCTGCCCTGTTCACCTCAACAAGGGCAGGACATATTCCTCAATTAGTTCCATACCCCTAGAAATGACATATATATCTCACAACTAGAAGCAGAGAAATTTAAACAAAACAAAGCAAAAAAGCACAAGTGCACTTTTTCTGGCAAGTCTAAACTACTGTACAGTGTAAAAAGTAAATATTAGGCTGGAGCTGTGGCTTTGAAATCTTTGTTCTCAGACTGCTTTGAAAGCTATTTAAGTAAGCTAATTTTGACAAAACAATATTCCCTTTGCAGAAAAGCTTTTCTAGACTTCATTAAGAGACTAAGTAAATACGAGTCCTTTTCAACAAATACTTGATAGCCGAATAAGTAGGTTAAAAGAATAGATTCCCTGGGTGGTAATCCTCTCTGGAACTGTATTTATGCTAAAATCTCTCCCGATGAATATCTAATAAACTAATGAAGGCCATCTTAGGCTAAATGGTGAATTAGGATGGTTAGAAAGGAACTTGTCAAATGAATAAATTGGCTAAACAGTTAACACTACTTAAATGAATACAGAATCTCTTGAACACCATTTTGAGTGCTATTCTTCTGTCACTCACCATATCCATACCTCAGTCTACACGTAATTTATTTTGTTCCTGGGTCAGGGGTTCAAATGCAGCCCTATGTGGCCACTCAGAGCTGTTGCTGTACAATGGCCTGAGATCATTCCAGAGAACCCCCAGACCTCAAAAGAAAAAAAAAAAAATACCACAGAAAGCAGAAATTTACTATTGCCCTTCTCTTTATATAAATATTATATATCTATACATATATACATAATATAGTTTGTAAATATATATATATTATATATATATAATGTATATATTTATACACATACATAGTGTTGTCAGTCTTTGGCACATTTTTTAAGGCCAGAGTATTACTGAGCCAGACCCTGAAGAAGAGATGATCTGGAGTACTGGAGACTAATACTTACAGCCCCAAAGCTGTCAGGGCTCTGTTAACCTTAAAGCTTTGCCAATGAGGGGAAAGGGCCGATACTGAGAGGGCTGAATCAGCTCAGGGATTGTCCTCCATGTCCTTGGAAAATCATCCCCCAAAACTAAAGCGAAGCCCCTACATCTCTGGAGCACGCCACTGGAGCTAAAAGGTTCATAATTGGTACCTCTCATGTTTCACTCTTTCTTTACTGGCCTTTGCCAGGCACTTTTTGGATCAAAATATTTATGTCAGAAGGACTTTGAGCTTTTGCTCATTTTTGTCCATGAAACTACTGAAGGCTTTCAACTCAGAATAAAAAAAAAAAAAAATCTTTTCTAAAACAATTAAAATATGTCATTACCAAACCCTTGTTTCCTTTGAAAGATGCTCTTATATGTTCCTTATTTGGAG
This sequence comes from Taeniopygia guttata, assembly GCF_048771995.1. NCBI lineage: Eukaryota > Metazoa > Chordata > Aves > Passeriformes > Estrildidae > Taeniopygia > Taeniopygia guttata. The sequence goes on along the minus strand of NC_133036.1, from coordinate 2,077,040 downwards.
TTTTTAATTGGATCACACTCTGTTTTTAAAAAATTCTGGAAGAAGCCTCCTATTCTTTCCCCTCCATCCACCCCCAAGATTTAAAAAATAAATAAAAGGTGAGGTCCTTTTCATGTTGGTAGAAAAACAATAAAATTATACAAATTATACAGATTTTCATTATTCAGGCTGCTCAGGGGAACAGATTCCACACAGTGCATTTCAATGATCCCAGACAATGAATTACTATCATAATTTGTTCTTAAAGTCTGTTTAATTGGCTCACTTAGCCACCTGTTCAGTAGTTCCCATGAAAACATGGTAACAGAATTGGTTTTGCTAAATTTCTGAGTGCCAGCCTTTCATCCTTCATCCTGCCTCCTTCACCCATAAAGTATCAAGCAGTGCTTAGCACAGATTTAAAAATAGTGTCGTGGCCATGCTACACATATTTTAGCTAATCAGGAAGGAACTCAAAAGTTATAACAATGCTATGCTAATCGGGGCATTTACTCACTGTCAGTTCTGCCTGTTCCTGGGTGAGTGTCAATTTGTTACATCCCACTGCACACACAATAACAGGAGAAAAAGGTAAAGAATGATATGCAGGCTTTGTGTATGTGGAGAGGTAGATGCTACACACCCCTCCAGCTGAATTTACAACAGCCCATGTCACATGAAGACGTTCCATTAAAAGGAGTAAAATTGTGAGAGGAAATTCAGTCAAGGATGTTTGAAACTCTTGTCCATTATTTAAAATTATTTTTTTTAAATAAAGAAAAGAAAAAACAAGCAGAGTTAAGGCATGAACTTCTGTTCAGCAACGCTCACCACATTAAAAGAAAAAGTGGTAAGGCGCTGGGGCACCCTTTGTTGCCTGCCGTGAGTCAGATTGCTTTCCTCGAGACCAGTGAAAAGTATTTTTGCAGAAGAGCAGACTCTGTGAAGGAGAAGGTTCAGCAGTAGAGCATAATTAGCACTCTCTAAAACTGGAGCTACAGTGTAAACAGCTCGAGTCTTCACTGCACAACGCAAACAAACAATCCCAGCTGAGAATTCCCTGGCAGGAACCAAGCAAATACGGCCCTCGCTGCTGACTGCTGTTATTGCTATGGTTGCTTAATCAAAACAGACAGCAGCATGTAAAAATGTAAATATTTGATATTTGTTAATACAGTCCTAAGTTATTGCTCTGACCTGCTGGTTTGGTTCCATGCATTGGGATCCTCTGTGCAACTCACTCGTCATACATTTCAGCAGAGGAATATTTTTAAGAAGCCATTATCTAAACTGCTGATGTAATAAGGCACCAGTATATGAAATACACTTAATAACTCAACTTCAGTTATTTATTGTGAACGAGGGTGCATTCTCCTTGATTCCATTTCCCAGCAAAATATAAGTGGAGCTTTCATCATGAGTGCTTGAATTTATGGCAAGCAGACCAAGTGACATTAAGAAAGCCACACAATCCCTTCATTCAGGCTTTAATAAGGAAGCCAAGGAAAAATTATCCAAGCTGGTTTGCGGGTGACAGCACAAGAACTTTTTGGAGTCAAAAAGTTAGCACGGAGGCTCCCTGTCAGCCCATTAAAAAGCAAGGTTGGCATTCCCAGATATTGGAACCATGTGTGCAGAGGAATTTTTCTTCTGGTAAGACATTCCAAATATTGTCCCAGAGCCAAACACTTCGGTGTTAGACTAATTTAAGCAGTATGTTGGAATCAGCTCTCAGGACTTTGATCATATGGAGATCGTTTGTTACAAATTGAACTAACCCAGTCTCTATTTCTGGTGGATCAGAACTATGGATTCGTTGAATTAAATGCCTCATTTAATGCAGTTTGCACATGAAAAGAAAGCTGCACTCAGGAATCTGATAGTGAATTTTTCACCTAACCAACAGGTCTACTTTTTTATTACTTTTAAACCTAATCCATACTCAGTCCACACTGTTCTTAATAAGCCCGAGGCTGTTTGGAGTGAAGGTTTAAATCAGCTTGTATGTTATGGGGGGAAAGCATCACTGAATTATCAAACCGTGTAATAAGGAACACATTTGAATCCAATTCTAGAAATAATTTTATGAAGAAAAATAAATTAGTTCTTGGTTGTTATTTACCATCCAAATAGCTCAGTGCTCTTTCATGACAGCAGTGGACAGAAAGCTGAAAAATGATTTTGCAGACATACAATTTTCTCCCTGCTTCTCATGATATCCCCATTTTTGCAGCTGAACTATTGTGAGGGTTAAAAGTGCACAAAATAAAGCATTTCCACATATGGCTGCACTTTCTTTTCATTTCTTGAAGTTATAATGTCTTTAACTGTTGATAATGATATTATAAACTGTCATTTAGTGCATTTTGAGTATATTAAATACATGAACAAAAGATGTGTAGTTCCAGCTGGACCCTGATCAGAAACACTGAGATCTGATTCACTGAAACTGCAGATAGCAATGTGCAGAGCTTGTGAGGAGCCTCGTGGACAGCTAGCAGTTGCAATAGTAACAGTATAAAATAATTGATTAAAATAAAAGAACCTGACAGCAATTATTTCTCCGGGAGTGGGATGAAACTCAGAAATGGGTACCCAAGTGAAATCTAATGGAAGAGTCACTGGCGTGCTGCTACACCATGGACTGACACAGGGCTTGAGTATATCACAACTCTCTGCCTTGGGGAACTCAGGATTTACACTGTTTTCAACACATTTTCATCTGGAGTCTCACACAAAATAAAAGCAGGAACACCAGCAATTCCCAGGGACCCTTCCTCTCAGTCCCAAGGGAATCTACATAACAGAGTTGACATGGAAGGAAATGGGAATGCTGTTTTCTGCCCAGAAGGGGCTAAATGAATCTCTCCAACCTCACAGCTTTGAAAGGGCCCTATAGCCAAGCTGAAAACCTCTGATACATGGATATAATTTTTAATGACATCTCACTGTTTTACTGGTTTAGCAAAGAGATAATATGCCATGGTATATGTAGCCTCAGCCCCTTGGTGCTGTTACAGGCATATCCAACCACTGCAGCTGGAAAAGGAACTAACCAAAAACCCAAAAAGATTAAAACCCTGTCCTGACATGAGCCCTGATCAAGAATTATCAAGACCTTTATTGGGTCTTAGAAGACAGAAAATAGTGTCATGTAAATAACATGGCAATACCCTAAACCTGACCAAGGTAAGCTCAATCTCCAGTTTTTGCTGACCGTGGTGCTCCCATTGCACCAAGCACCAAGGGAACCATCCTGAGCCTCCCCTGTCCTTACCCAGGCCATGGGGGGATGATGGTGAGCTTGGCACAACCAGTGCAGAATACAAAACAGGAGAGGGAAGCAAGAAGGGTGTTGTGTGCTCCAAATCCCATCCTGGGCCAGGGGGAGTGGGAAGGATCTCCCACAGATCGTTCATTCCAATTCCCATTGCATGCACAGAGCAGAGCTCATTCTTCATAAAGAAAAGGGAAACTGTTCCTTGAGGAAAAAAAAAAACATGAAAACAACACAAAAACCAGTTATCTAGCAGATACTGATTTATACACACGCACACACGTTTACGTATATATTTTATTGGCAAATAAAGAAAGATCAGATCTTTAATGAAATCAGGATGGGCTTGGGAGGTGAACTTGAGCTGAACTCCCCAGATTTTCATGGAACTTCAATTAAAAGGGTTTCAGAGGAGTTGCTGAAAGCCAAGCACTTGCCATTGAAAGCTTAATTTAAAATGAGAAGCATTTTTTCACCATATTTCTCAGTGAAATTCTATCCCTGATCCTCATTATATACTTTTTTCTCAAACAATATATATATTTTTTTTTTAGATAAACCATGTGACAATGTATATAAATTTTATCCTCAGGTGTTATGACCAGTGCACACATAGTGGCTACAGTGACTAAAGAAACCATCATTATTGTGCAGAAAATCACTTTGCCCTCTCCACTCTAAAACTAGTGGAGAAATTTCAGTCAGAATTTGTTGTCATGTGTGATATATAAGGATTTAGATAACTGATAAATACTAGGACTAGCAAAAAATGTGGTTTGGGGGAAAGGAGTGAAATCTAACTCCAGAAAACAAAGCAGAAGAAAATAATGAAAAATAAAGATGGTTGTTTAATTTCTGCTTACCAGCCTATTCTCCTTCAATCCCAAGAATACAAGGTAAATACACAGCCTCACTTTAGGGCCCTTTTCAATACCAGTGGAGTCACACAACTCAATCTTTGATCTTTGCCTTCAAAACACATCCCTTGCTTGATCAGATACACTACAATTCAATCTGAATGTCAGCTTCTGGCTGTGGAAAGAGGGCACTGACTAGTGACTGAAGAGTGACCAAAATGGACACAGACCTTGGAGTTCCAAAGGCCTGAAAGCATTGAAATGGGCTTGTTTTAACCAGGTACCAGGAAATAAGTTACTTTGAAAACCATTTAAATAAATAATACTTTACTGTGTAATGAAACATGATGGAATGGTGAAACTTTTAAAAGTAATGATAGGGGGAGATGTGCCTAAAATAACAAAATCCAGCACTGTGTCAGGGACACAGTTACCAAGACAAACTTTATGTGCTGTGGCGTGGAACCTCTCCCTCTGCCCAAGTTATCTGCACTGCAATTGAATAATAACAGACCTCCAAACCATTGCTGAGCTCTTGGAGCTGACATGTAAGACTAAGCACTGCAGTTTCATGGTCTCACATGCAAATGGCAACAATAAATAGACGGAAAGGCCTTGTTCCAATTAAAACATTAATTTCACATACTTCTTCCAGTTTTCATTTTCCTATGATCATTTCTTCTGTCCTCACTGTAGACCAACGACTTCTAACTCACTTGAGAAAAGGCAAAACCAGACTGTCATCAAAGGCTCTCCAGTCTCCTTCCCCTCCTGGCAGCTTTGTGAGAAGGCTCAAGAGCAATTCTTTCTTCTTTCACCCTTTTGGGAGATCAGTTGTGTCCTAATTCCTTCTTTGTCCCTATTGCATTCAGCAGTGAGAAGCAAACTCAAAAATGTCCTTTTTGTAGTCTGGGAGAAGAACTGACAATTCAGATTGTCAAACCTGGATGCTAGGAAAGTTAGAGTGCTGGATTGTCTCTTATGGGGCCTAAACATGGTCTTAAAATTGTGCAGATACTCAGAATATTCAATTTTGTCATGGTTCATCACACAGGAGAGCCTCCTCATTTATTCCACAGAGATGGTTCCCACCCTGGTTAAACTTCAGTGTGGGAGCACTGGGCAGCAGCCAGCCTTTTCCAGGTCAGCACTGTGTGCCTTGGCTGGTGATTACTGCAGAGCTCCTGCCAGAGCCTGGGACTGCAGAGCTTCCTGCTAATGTTCACAGCCATCTGAGCATGGCCAGATATGCAGCAGGACCAGGCTCTGGAGAGAGGCACAGCTGCAGCTGTGCTGGGCTCACCAAACACTCCGTTTCTGCTGGCTGAATGTCTTCAGTGGAGCAGAGTCAGATACTGGGGCATGGACAGGCAGCATCTCCTTCTACAGCAGCACCTGCAGAGTGGTGGTACATCAAACCCAGCAGGTGCTGATTTGTACACACATGTACACACACACAGACATGTTACTGTATTGTATATTATTATGCATTACATAGTGTATATATTTTATAATATATTTTATAATATTTCAAATCAAGATATTTCAGGTTGGTACCAGAGACCCACCAGTGGGGTTGACACACTACTGAACCATGTATTAGGACAAGTTTTGATATAGAAATAGATAACCTGGTGTGAGTTAGAGGAAAGAGCCTGCAATCTGGTACCTCACCCTCAGCTTGCTGCACAGACCAGAGCTAACACCAGCTAAACCAGGCTGCTCCCAAGATGTCCAGGATTTCACAGATAGTGACAGACTTCCACTTAATGTTTTCAGCCTGCTATAATGGAGCAAGGGGAAAATCAGAGCAGATTTTTCTCTCTGCTCATTCCATTCCCACAATTTCCTATTTTATAAAGAGACTGATGCTATTTAAAATGCCAGATTCATTAAATCTTTTGTTTTCTCTAAATAAGAAGAAAATGGTTTCTTGCAATTTTATAGGAAGCCATCAATCTTCCCCAAAGTGACTTACTGTATGGAAGAAAATAAACATTGCTGTGTATGTAAAGCAGAGCAGAAAGACTGCAGTCATGGGCAAAGCACTGCTTTCTTCAGCAGTAGCAACATATTAAAGCCAAATGTAGTCCACTGAAAGTGACATAAATAAGTGGATTTCCCATCTGAAACATTGTTTTTACCAAGAGAAGCTTTTAATCCCCTTAAGTTCATTTCTAATCTGTCTTGGAAGTGCTTGTCTAAAGAATATTACATTGATATAAAGGATTTAATTTATTAAAACTAAACAGCAGCCAGCACACTACTAAAGAATATCTTGTACACAGTACTCTCCCAAATGAATAAAGCTGCTACAGGTAGAAAAAAAAAAAAAAAACAACAAAAAAACCTGCACAAACACATGGCACAGCATTCATTAAAAATTCACACATTAGGTTCCTGAGCTCTCCTGCTCACTGTGCTTTTCCCAATAAAGCAAACACTTTAGAATTCATAATACCTCTTTATCCGATGTGCACAAATGACCTCCTCTCCTTTATGCACCTAGCAAATGAGCAAGTACAAAAGGGAATAGAGTAAGCAGAAAACTAAACATGCCCTCTCCTACCCAAGAGCATAAAGAGGGGGCAAGCAGAGGTTCTCAGAAGGGTTTAGAGCAGCCTTGACCAAGATGCCAGGGCTCCCATCAGTTTTGGCCAGTGCAGGCTACATAGGCAGCATCAATTATACAGTTTGTCAGTCAATTAATTTTCAGGGCTCTTTCTTAGAATAGCAACTGAAGGAAACAAAAGCTGCCTTCAAAGTACATTTAAATCACTCGTTAACCACAGATTTGGCAGACTGTTTAATAATCAGCAAGAAGCCAGCTACCAAGTGATAAAATGGCCTTTTTTCTTTCTGAAAGTATGAAAATATCCCTGTTTCTAGCAGCTCACCTTGAGACACTATGAGACATCTCCCTGGTTTCTCCATGAATGCTTTTAGTATGTAAGGTGGTGTCCAAACACAATAGCGTCAAACAAGGCCCCAGAGATCTTTTAATCCTACACACTAATCATGGAAAAACTTGCAGAAATTTTCTGAAAATGAGTAACCAACTGTTGTAAGGGAAGATTTAGTCCACAAAGAACAACCTTCACCTTCAAAAATGTAGTTACTATGGGTCCTCTTTCCTGAATTTTGCAGTTTGATACAGTATTGGTCTCAAGGGGTTTTTTTTCTGGCTTGACAAAAGAGACAGTATTTACTGGGAAAATTCTGCTCTGCTGTGGCACAGTGTGTGTGTTGTGACTCATCTTACATCACACCCATGGATTCCTTCTGAAGTCAGAATGGAAGCTCACTGCGACAAGTGAGATCAGGATTTGGTCGCGCATTGTTATCACGCTGGATCTCGGATGACGTGGCACATGGCACAGCTTCCATTCCTGTCAATTATGGCCAGCAGCCATCCTGCCTCCATTTCGAGCCCACATAGCTTAAGTCAAATGGGGTCAGGATTGGTCAATGCTGGGAGGTTTCCAAAGAAAACCATGAGGCAGGCAGAGGTATAATTCAGGGATTAAGATTTAAACCTGCAGAGAAACATGTTCCTGAGGAGTCAGTCTCTTAGCAGGTGTTTTCTGCAAGGCAGTCTTGTGTTGGTGCTGATGCTGACTAAACACACCCCTCGCCAGCCAGGGAGAGAAAAACAGACTCAGCAAGCCATATTGGTTTTTGTCCTACTGCACAATACCAAAGTGAAGTGATTCTCATTCTATTACCTACACACAGCTGTGGCAGTTCTAGCAGCATGGACACAGCCTGGTGTGAGCAGGAGGAGGACTGGCTTTCCTGAGCTCTTGCAAAATAAATTTTCCATGAAACTGGGGGACTGTCACAGGAAACCATTTTTCACTGGGTGTTATTTACATGCATATTCTAATTCAATAGCAAGGGCAATGACAAAAATGCTCATCTTTAAGGAAAAAATTAATTAGCACAGAAAATAAAGTCTTCTGCCTAATAGGAAATCCCTTTTATTGCCTGCATTCTTCCCACCATTTTAGATGGTGCTGTAGCACAGTCAAGTGGTACTTACTAACAATTTTATCTTGGGTAAAAGTCCATGAAAACGTTAAAACATGAACAAGTCATCAAGTCAGTTTATGAATCAATATACAGATTTCTTCCATGCCCATAGCTGATTTCCATAACCATGAGCGTGCTGAAATCCTGTCTAGATGCCAAATCAATTTTTCTTATATATGAACATCACAGCTACTTGAGAAAGGGAATCTGTGCCAAAAACCTCACGCTCTTAACTAATTATTTCTGTGACTCCCTCCTTGCAAAGCACAATGACTGCCACATAAATACACACAACATTTATTAGGAACAGGCACACTTCCCACAGGTTCAGCCTGAGTGCAGCAACATCCCTGACAAGCTCATCTTCCCAAAATGTGCAGCCAGCCTTTATCACAAGAAATACTTCTGCTTTTCCCAGGACTTTTTTTTTGCTGTGAAATATTCAAGCACTTAGTGTCTCAGGCAGGGCAGCCAGGAGGGTATGGAAATTCCCAGCTCACCATGAATGCGTCCTGCACAGACAACTGTTGTCTGGCATTTGCTTTTACTGGTCATTGATCCTGGCCTAGCTCAGTGTCATTGTGGAGCTGCTGCCTGTGAGATGGGAGCAATACTTTATGTAAATAATGCCCAAGTAGAGGAACTAATCATTAATGCAGACTGTTCTGAAAGTAAAAGCAAACAGCATTTGGCAGGGGAAACTATTAATGGGAGGGTCATCAGGGAATTCATCCTGCAAACCACATGGAGATTTGCAGGGTATTTCCTTGTGAGGCATCTCAGAGCAGATGTTGTGCAAGTACCACTGATGTGGAGCAGGAGGAAAGTGGGGTTAAGGCACTGGGTCAGTGGTGATGGCCAAGTAGAGGGAAGACAAGAGGCTGTCAGGACAGCAGGGCCTGAGGAGGTGTGGGCTGGTATTGACAGGCTATAAGCATGATGATATAATGAACTCCCATCACACAACAAGGACAGGACAAGGGTCCGTGGTGGCTGGGTCTTGGCTCCAGCCTCCTGTTGTTTTTGGGATTTCTGGACTTCAGGCACCATTGTGCTTCTGTGGGGGTGTAAATGTGTGAATGTGTCTGTAAGAATGAGGAGCTAACCTAAGTTAACCCTTGTCTTTCATATGTATCTTCTGTCATTGAAAAATAAAGTGGATACAGAAGAGGAAAGAAATCTCTCTCTTGTGCTCCACATTAATATACGGTTTTGTTGAATTAACTGCTGGCCCCTGCCATCCCACCACTCACAGCCTGAGCTCTTGGCTAGCCCTCCCCATGTACTTCCCTTGAGAAAGATTGAGTTTTCATCATTTCAAGCACTAGCAGCAACAAGAAAAGGAAACATCCTACTCAAACATCATCCAAATTGCTATATACATAAGTTACAAATTAAATATGTTATGCAAAAATCTGAATCACTCATATAAAGCAAGAACACAGAATGCATTCCAGGCTGTCTGGTGATGTGATGGGTATCTGAGGAAGGTCTGAAGGAAAACTGCTTCCCTCACTAATAAGGTGTGGAACACTTGTGCAGTGTCCTTCCACAATGCATGTACAGAAGAGAATACCAACCAACGGAAGGTTCACAGCAGGTGTATTCACTGTCTGAGTTAGGACTGAAGTCCAAGTTCTCCAAAAATTTGAGAGCAGCATATCACTGCCACAGCCATGAGACAAAGCTCTGGGCATTGAAGCACTAATTCTGTGGTATCTTCTGGTGCTCCCCAGCCTTGAACCTTCACCCATATCGGTACCCTGAGCACTGATCTGTCTCTGGGGATTTGTCTGAGTACATGTAACAGGCACTTCCATGCTCTGTCCTAATTTCTAGTTACATTTCACTTCACTTGTGAGAAACCTCTCTCCCCTGTGCTGATCCTCCTCTGGGCACTGGATGCTGCCAGCCAGGTGCTGCTCACTGGGGATTATCACTCTCCCACCCTGCCCTGACCTAGCTGAGCTGTGGCACAGGAAATGCCACAGCCATCCCACACTGCAAAGCCAAGCTTCTCCAGATTCCTGTCGGGGAGAGAACAGGAAAAGTGGGTTTTGAGGGAGTGCTCTCTGCTGCAATGAAACCTAGACTTTCTCAGAGCTCCCATGGACCCTGTCCATGTTCCCTGGCTTGTAACATCCAAAGACAGCAGTGCTGCAGGCAGGCTGCATCTTACCCAGCAGAGACCTTTTTACACCCTTTGTTTCAGATCAAGCACACACGGTCCCAAACTCTGTACTTAAACCCCTGGCACCTCTGAGAAGGAAATAATCCAGTAATTGCTTCCAGTGCCACTTTGCAACATCATCTTGCCATTTGCAAATATCAGCTAAATACCTAGGCAGAAGTAAAAGCTACAGACAGGACAACGCCTGTCTATGCAACAGATGCATAACTCTTCTGGGTGCTTGGTGTATCAGTATCCTAAACAGCATCCTAAAAAATTCTGTTCCAATCTAATGGCCAATTCTCGATCTAATGGCATTAGAGCTGCAGAACTCAAACACTTAGTATGACTCAGAACTGACTATATTCTACCTCTGTGCTGTAGTTTATATAAGGAGATCATAACCTCCTCTGGCACCATAAATAACCATGCCTCTGCAGCAGCAGAGCCAGGCACAACGGACAAAATCATCAAAATTGCTAACCAAACAAGCAGAAGGAGTTATTAAAGAGCGCTTAGCCTTCCACATGTTTATTTTCAATGATTTCCACTGCAAGCACAGCCTTAGCTCTCCCAAAGAGCCAGGACACTGATTTTGCTCTCATTAAACAATGCCCTGTCATCAAGCCGAGACGCTGGATAAAATGCATGATTATTAATCCCTTCAACGTAATTATAGATGACAAGAAAGAAAGAGGGGAGACCACACCAGTGGAACAACTTCGCTCACGAGAAGAGAGAACAAACAAGTATGATTGCAGATGTTATAAATGTTTCTAATTCAACTAAGCAGTAATCTTTTGATTTTCCAAGTAGCATCCATTGGGTTTTGCCAATGGCTATGAACATACATTATGTGTTTTGTAAGGTTGCAATTCTTGTAAATATAGAAGAAGGCAGTGTTTTTGTTAAAAATAAAATTAATGAGCCTTTACTTTATTGAGAAAATCAGTTTTTGCTTCAACAAAATGACAAACCTGCAGTCAGAGCCTGGCTGATAAACTGGTGACCCAGCTGAAGTGTATGGTTTCCATGCACATTTTGTGAAGTCATTGGTATGCCTTTGGTTGTCTTTTGTGAGTGGAGGAGCCAGGAGCAGCCATAAAGGGTGGTGTGCTAATGACCAGGAAAAGTTTTCAGCTGAAAAGAGAAAGAAGTTGCTTGATAAGAAACCATGTTCTCTGTTCTCTTTTCCAGAGGTTGTGGAGACACTGTGTGTGAAGGGAAACTCAAACAAACCAATTATAAATTATTTGAGCTACCATCTTCCTGAAGGAGAAGGAGGGATTCAATGACAACAGCAAAGAGTCAGAGGTTCAGAGATCATTTACAAATATCTGTGTGATATTTGTAGGAAGTCTGTGTGACTTCCTGGACTGCTGAGTCCAGGATGAGGTGGCACGTGTGTCTGGGAAAAGATATTCTCGAGCTAAGGAAAAGGTGTTGGGTGAGTTGGGAAATGGGCAGAGGAGCAGGGAAGAGCGGAACTGGGATAAATGAGCTACAAGACAGGAGCAGGAGCCGCGGGAACACGTGAGGGTTGCAGCTATGGAGCCTTTGCTCCACAAGAATTGATACCAGATGACTCAGCTGTACAAATCTGATACAGATCACACTACGGGCATGTGACTGCTTCTACCAAATTAGATACAGCACATGATGGGAGCCTGTGCCAGCTTCACTCAGGCTGTTGAAAGACAGACAATAAGGATGAAGAGCCTTAAAGACAGTGTGGAGCACTCAACCACCACCTATTTTAACCAGATTCTTCTCCCCAGACTTCTTCCTCCAAAATGGTGAGCAAGCTTTAAACCTGTGGTGGTGGGATATACTGGGACAGTGCTCTGCATCACAGGGCCATGACATTTTCCACTCAGGAGCTGGAGGAATAAACCAGATGAGCTGTGCCACGGACAGCAGCCAGTGCTGCATCACACACAGGAGGAGGGGTGTGTGGCACCCCCTCAGCACAGGGAACAGGAGGAAAGGAGGGTGATTTCTACCTGGGACCCAAGGCAGAAGGTGGTGTTTAAAAGCTTGACTTTCTCTTGGTCCTGCTGTAGAATAGAGGTCTAAAACTCAGACTATACTACTTGCAGTATCCCAGGAAGTCAGATTTGCAAAACTCCGAAGAAACCAAAATCAACACGCACTCGAGAAAAACCCCAAAACTAGCAACCCAGATTCCAAACTCAAACCTTCTGGTCAGCTCTTTCAAGGCTATTTTTCATTTTACTTATCACTGCCACCAACGCTTTGCTTAGTCTTGAAGAAAATGTTGTCATTCCACAGTCAGATGTTTTTACATGTACATCCATCATGGCCTGATATATCCTGACCTTAGTTAAAACTTATGTTTTCTAAATTGTACTTTTATGTTGAGCAAGCCCTTAGGCTAGACTGTTAAAAGTTTACATTGAAAAATCATTTATAATTGGTTTGTTTGAGTTTGCCTGCTTTGCCTGCTGCAAAGTCACCAGAAAGGGCAGTATTAATTAGCAATGACTTACATAGAGTCCAGACAATAAAAAGGAAATTATTTTACCTTTTTTGAAAGCTTTAAGCATCTTACCAATTCTAACAAACGAATCTTATAGAAATTACATTTAAGGAAAAAAAAAATTGCAGTATAATTTACAGCAAAGCTGCTCCATTTGAATAATTTATTTTTTCCTGAAGTATTTTCAGGATATACACACATTGCTCAGATAAAAATATGATTATTGTGAAATTGAGACAGCCAACAAAAAATTTTAATTTATTCCATTTGTTATGCAAAATCTTGGTTGGAGTATTAAACAATAAATTTTAGTTTATTGCATAATGTCCTAAGTTTCACTATAAAATACTTGTTCTCATTTTGGGAAGATAATGATGACAATTGCACAGAATTTTTAAATAGTGCACACAACAGAAAACTTTCCAGAGCTCCAACAAACACTTCCCTGCACATATTGTTTCAGCAAAATTAAGGAGTCAGCTCGTCTGGGTTAGACACTGAGGGATTGAGCTTTTAGTTCCAGACATCCTTTCCAAGTGTCTGACATAACTTTGCAAAGCCTTATTAAACATGAATTAATGAATCATTGGAGCTGATTTTATTTATTCACAATGTCACTGCGAAGAGACAGAGGAGTTTTGGATCATGGCACTCTGCAGCACTTGATGTTATTTTAGTTCATAATTGGTGGTGACAAAGCCACAAAACGCTTAGAGCATTTGGCTAATGCCAAAAAAATATAATGGCAGGCAGAGAATTTATCTTACATCTACCTTTATTTGGAAGCAGATTATTTTGTCATCCTTGAGGAGACTGACAAGAGACCCCAATTTCTGTGTTGGTTCAGATCATAACTCGCTGCCTGCCCGGCCCACATGTGTTGCAGCTTATCCTGTGTCACCTGATACGCTGGAGGTCAGCGTGGCGGGGGGCGCTGAGGAAGGACTGACAATACAGAAATGACTGCGAGCAAAAGGCATTCTTCAGGGCTGATTCTGATCTCAGAGCAGCCAAAGATCAGCATGTATTTAAACAGATAGGGTTACTTTAAATAAATGTACAGTAGCAAAAATTCCAGGAAACCCTAAGGCAAGCTGGAAAAAATAATCTGCTCTGTTTCCTTGTAGTCCTTTCCTATTTTGTATTGGAAAAAAACAAAGAAGTGTTTTTTTTTTTTCCCCAACACAAAGAACAGCTGAAATAGAAAAAGGAGGGAGGACTAACATGCTTTTACCGCAGGGCTTTGCTCAGCCTGAAGACAACCTCTAACTCAAGAAATATTCCCTTCTTTCATCTCTCCCATTTTTCACAGACAAAGGCAACAAACTGTAGGCAAACACAAGAAATGTGAAGCTCCATCCTTGAGCTGTTTCTTGATCCCTTTCCTATTTTTACTTCCCATTTTCTATTCTCTTACAGACCCATCCTTTCCCAACAGCTCTAGGCACATATTTTTTGAAGTAAATGCAGCTGATTGAGATCTTGCTGACCCAGGTTAAATGCAGATCCATGTCATGAAAGCCAGAGGACTCTATCAATATCAAACCAGTGTGAACGAAAGTAGAATCAGACCCAATGGCATAAAGGTATGGAAACGTATATGTCCCAGTTGCCTCTTATTCACATCAGTTTCATGTTAATGAGGTGCCATTGGCTTCAGAGGAATGGTTCCTGCCTTACAGAAGTAGAAGTAACTGGAGATGCCAACAGTGCATGTGTTTGGCACTGCTCTCCCTGCGCAGCGCAGGAGGAACGCCAGGAAAGCCAGGACTGCCTTTCCCTGCCTGAACCCTCTCACCTGCTCCCAGCTGAGCTATTTTTGCCCACCTGCTCTGGCAAGGAGCTCCCAGACATGTTTGGTGTCAAGCACAGCCATAGGGTGCTCCCCATCCTTTGGCACCATGCACGCTCCGGTATGTGGCCAAGGAACGGTGACTGGCTCTGTGTCACAGCCCCTCTTCCCATGCACACAGTTTATCTGCCCACAAGGCAGCCTTAAGCACTTGTTTGTATCTAGTCTTACTGCCAGGTTAAAGAGTAGCTACCACAGGCAGAGGAAAAGAAATATTTTACTGGTTTGTAATTCATTGAAGCACTGGACCTGTTCCAATATGAGTCTACTGCTGGGTAGGAAAGAAGACATGTTCAGACTGTGGTCTACAATGACACACTTGTAATATTTGTGAACATTTCTAGTGACTGAAACTATTTTCTGGGTGTTCTGTCTGTGCCAAGAGACTTAAGCACACAAATTCAAGGTAATGCCCTTTTGCTTGCATGATTCAGGCATGTGTCATTTTGAGTTTTAATGGTAGATTTAAGAGGGTCACTTCAACCATGCACTATAAGACAAACACTCCTGAAACAAAAAAAAAATTCCAGCATAGCACAAACAAAAAAAATCACCTTAAATCTCCCAGGTGTGGTTCTTTAGTGGCTTATACTTAAGTGATTTCTGTGCATGTGAAGAAAAACACTTCAAAGATCCTTTTACTGGTATTATAGTCACACATTTACCTCATTGGGGAAAAGAGTTCTTGTCTTTTCTCTTTTAGAAAACCTGTAGAATAGAATTTACAAGACTTCAAAGTCTTTGGCCATGATCCACAAATCAGTACATATCTTCCTATTAATCAGAAATGAAAAATTTAAGTAGAAGTCAGTAAAATTGTGTCCTCTGACAAAATTGACAACCATCGCATTAGTTTTGACATCACTGACTTTGGATATCAACCTCATTCACCTGTTACTTTCCATTACACCTCTAAAATCTTTCACAATAGAAGTAAAAACTTTGGTTTTAAAATTCACAGAAAGCTTTAAATTCCTCCTCTACTTTCAAGAGGAAGCAATATATGTGTGACACCAGAAAATAACTTAGAAGAAAAAAAAAGATATGTGCAAATGTTCACAAATTGCACACAGATTAAAAAAATTACATGTTCTGGTTTTCCTTGTAATTCTTTACAGGCTACTATCAGAATATCCCTCCAGTTCATCCAGTGTCAATTTGTATACACTTATTGAGTGATTTGCACAACTTAACACCAATAATTATACTCAACAGTGAACATATGTTTCAGAATAATAGCCAAATTATTATCCTAAAAAGTAGAAAGGTTGAAGCTAAAGTAAGGGGAAAGAAGAACAATAAACCAAAAAACAGATTCTCTTGCTTTGCCCAGGCTGCTAAATGCACAGAGAGTAGAAATATGTCTCCCAGGAATGTATCAAACCAAGTGACATAAATGCAGCCTCAATGCACAGAGAGGCAGCATTAGTGCTGCCAACCTCCAGTAGTCACAAATCAGAAATGATGCCCTAGAAAACCAGGAGATGTTAGAGCTCAGTGAATGTAAAAGTTCATTGTATTTGTTTGTGAAGCTTGCATTTGAAATTCACACTCAGAAGGTTTTTTCTACCCCTCCAAAGCCTGAAAACATTTATTAATAGCTAAGCTTTTCATATGACTCCAGGAGCTGAGGAGTTTACAGAAAACATTAAACATAGAAAGCTTGGATGGGCAAACTCAGCAATTCTGAGAGACAAAGATTAAACAGGACACAAAAGCCGTGCCACAATGGCTGGAAAGACCCCGTGGACCTGGCAAGAAGTGATCCAGCAGGATCAGCCATGCCAAGTCACGCAGTCACTGGATGGCTGGTGCTCTTCAGTCCTGGCCTTGGAGTGACACATCTACTTCTGGTTCAGAAAATTTGGGAAAATCTCTTCTGGGTAAATGGAAAAGAAGAGAAACTCAAAAGTCATAGACTCTTTCTGAAGGGGATGGTCATGCAGTCAGTACTTTACTTCATGTGACAGGCAAAGAGGTCACTCTCAGGTGGAAAAAAGCAAAGGGGCCTGGGAGCATTAGCACTGCCAGCATGCTCTGTCAGGATGTGCTTCTTATTCCCAGGGGCCATCCAGGCAGGGCACAGGGTCCCCCAGGAGGCTGTGAAGTCCCCATCTCTGGAGGTTTGCATGGCCCCACTGGGTCAAGCTCTGAACAGCTTCATCTGACATCCCTTTCTGCTCCAAATGAAGCAGTTCTGACAAGGTCTCATCTATTGTGAATTACACTCTAATTCTGTACAATTCTGTACAATAATTGCCCTGACTGAGAACAAACCATCGTTCTCTACCATGTTTCACATGATAAAGTATAAATAAACAGACCCAAACACAGGCTAATACAGACAGAAAATTGGAGCTCACGTATTAAAATTGTCACTCAAGGGAACCCTTTTTAGGCCGCATTTTTGTGTCCCTGTCTTCACTCCCACTCAGGTGTCTCTCTCTCTACAACACCTGACAGCCTCCAGGTTGCTGCCCTGCTCCTGGTTTCTGTGCCCCATCACACTCTCACACCCATGTCAGGATACACCATCCAGTGATGAAATCTGCCGTCACCCAACGCCATGGCAAAAGCCCAGGCCAGAGCAAGGCAGGATTTCACTCCCATTATGGGTAGGAAGCTCTTCATGCTCCCCTTAGAATGAGTTAGGAAGGGGCTGCAGTCTCAAGTGAACCTCTATCAGTGACTCTTTGGTGAGATAATGCCCTGAAGTGCCCGCCTGCACCACGGGCAATGCACACAGAGAGCCTCACGTTGTGGTCAGATGGAAGCTCCTGACAGCCTCCTGCTTCCATGCCCTGCTATGGAAGAGAGTTTAACAAGTCAGCCTTTCCCACAGCCAGATCCACAGGGCACGCCAGCAGGTCACTCAGCAGCTCCCAGCAGCAGATAATAAATAAAAATATATGTAACTATAAAGAATAAAACAAATTTTAATTTCTACTTTAGGAGCCAAGGGAAATGGCCCACTGGCCTGAAGAGTTATGCAACAATTGACTTCCTTTCAAGTTGCAAATTACAAGATGGCACAAACACAACTATAAATATGTTCCTATCGTACTAAAATAAGTTTTGCTTTCAATTAGGCAGTTGTTAAAAGTATGTCTCTTTTTAAAGAACTGGCTTATGATAGGGGATATTTCTTCCTTGGCATTTTTAGTACATAGGAGCTTAAATTTAGGTTACAAAACAACCAGCCTGACCTTTTCCCAGAGCTTTAAATCCTGGACAATTTCCATGGCACTCAGAGGTTGCTCAGTGCTTTTGAAAACTGGATAATTTCTTTAAATTTTAGAAGTGTAACTTCCAGGTACCAGTCCTGACAATCCCAAATTAATGTGTTTCAGAAAATAGCAGTTTTCTTGAAATATAGACAAACCTTTGTGGAGTCAGATATGCAGGCAAAAGTTTGAAGTGCTCTGTCTCAGTAGTACTTCAACAAACTTTATAGACAAGAAGCACCAGCTATCAGAAAGAGTTTTAAAAACCACGGATCATCTGCTTTTCCATCTCTCCAAATGGAATTCTGAAATGTCATCAGTTTAAGGTTCCAGATGAGAAGATATTTTTATCCATTTGAGAAAAAAAATCCATTTCCCATGCATTAGATTCATGCGAAACTCTAATGTTAGAGGCTCTGTCTGTCCTGCTCACTGATATAAATTGTACCCTGACAATCCCAGTGATGGGATTGGAAGTGGGTTGAGCACCACAGCATCTCATAAAGACAGCTAGCTCCTCAGTGCTATTCCTGCAGATAAGATATAATTTGTGCTCCCCTCAGGCACCAAAGGCAATGTACCAGTGCAATAATCTTCTGAGTATCCCAACATTTACAAATAATTGTAAAGACCTGCTAATATGGTTTAGTTCAGCAACTCTTCACAGAGCTGAGTGCTGACAGAAGTGACAACTAAGAGAGTGTTAAACAGCCCTTGGGATGTCTTGAAGGAGAAGGCTTGTGGAGCAGTTACTCCAAGGAACAAGTAGTGAGCAGCACGTTGAACATTTCATAATTGTGGCCTCTCCAGCCCCACATTTTGTTCATAGACCATTTTGGGTTTTGTAAAACTACCTAACAAATGGGATAAGGAATACAATGGTGAAGTTACAGCACAGTCATAAATGTGTTGTTTGTTTGTTCATATTCAAATTTTCTTACTAAACTGCTGAGCAGTCACATGCGAAGCAGGTGGCAGAGATGTTAATAGGTTTTTTAAAAAAAGTTTCAAGGAGTTAGAAGGTCCTATAGGACAAATTAAGGAGTTTGATAGAAGTATTAGAATAGCAGTTGATAGAAATATTTAGGATAGGAAGTAGTCAGGGGAAGACTGTTTACACACTAGTGGAACAAGTGACGCTGAAGCCAGAGCTATTAAATATCTGACAGAAAACCAGAAAAAAATCCAGATAAATTGACTCAGATGCCCCCTGTGCTCCTGTGTTAATCACACTGAAATTAATAATGAAAAGTGATCAAGGTAAAAAATGTTGGTGTCAGCTGAGATGATATTTTGCCCCATCTCCCTCGTGTCAGAGGCAGGGTGTGCAGTGCCCCCTGATTCCTCCTGGATCCCCACTTCCCTCACCATGATGAGCTGTACAGGGGAAGTTTTTGGTATCAGCTTCTGCATGTGAAATGCACAGGAGGACATTCCAGCACTGATGTCCAGAGCCATCAGAAAGCCTGGAAGGCCCCACCAGACTTCAAGAGGTACTAAAGATCAAATTGTCTGTGCAGCGGCTGCCTTCTGTGGCAACACTTCCAAGACATCTCAGCAGGGAAGCAGTTGCCATTTTTGTACTAAGAAAGCACATTTAAAGCCTCCATTCATTTTACTTTTGAAGTTGGACAGGAGTTAGGGAGGTAAATAATTATTAACTTTCTGGTTTGCTACACATTTCTTTTAGCTGATTCTGTCTCTGCCTCAACTATCCCATTCATTAAATTGTGTTACCATCAATTTCATCTTTCACGTGAGAATCTGTAAAGAAAATCTACAAAAACTGTTAAACTCTTAAACCACAATGTTTAAATATCAGAGAAGAGAGAAGCTTGTATATTGCTTAAAAGAAACAAAAAAAAGAAATCAAAAGCTATGCTTTTTTTTCCTAATTATCACTGTGAATATATTCCTCTTTCATAAAAATGGTACTTTATATACTTACATTAAATTTGTCAGACTTTTCATATAATGCATATTTTTGAAAAAAAAAATACATGTTGCCAACAAAAAATGAGCATTAACTAAGAGACAGTTACCCACATTTTATTCTTCTGGAAGTGGAAAATCCAAGCACATAAATCAAAATGACCCTAAAGCAGTGACCAGCATGCCCTAAGCAGATCAACAGTGGTTTCATTGACCTCCAGACTCATAAGGGTCATATTTTCACACAGATGAACTGGTCTTGAACTGCCTTGCCATTGCATTGTGCACAAAGAGACCCCAGCCACAAAGTGTCTCTGCTTTCTGTTAGGGTAACCAGGATCACTTCCCAAAACAAACAAAAAAAAGAAAAAATCAAAGCCACATTCCATTTTAGAAACTGTTTGTCTGTCCTGCCTGAAGCCCTTTCTTCTAGTTTTGATTTTCATTAGTACATGTGCATGAATTTACCATTAATATTCATACTAAACAAACAAACCCCCAAAACCCCCAAAACAGCACAGTAGCAGCCCTCAGAATTCATTATTACAGATTTTTCTTTTCTGAAGATTTTTGCAGGACACTTTTCCACACTTGTGAGACTCCAACTTCTCAGTGCACAAACTCTGGGCAGCTCGCTTCAAAGCTGCAGCCCCTCCTTCTAACAGACATGCACTCAAGTGTCCCTTACACCACAGTGGTGTTGCACAAATGTGAAAGTGAGAATCCTTGCAGTTTTCCTGCTTGGTGGAAGGGAGCACTGAGGCACTGACTATAAACAAGAGGTTCAGCCCTGTGCTGAAGGACACCACAAAGCTTACATGCCGTTGGAGGTCTCTAAATATACTTGTGTAATATCCAGCCAGTGGGTGAGCCTTGTTTGTCTCCCAGCGCCAGACGGCATCCCAGGCTCTCGCTGGCTCTCGGCACAGGAGGAGTTTTGTCAAAAACAGAGCCTGGCTATGCAGAACATCTGTGGCACAGGCAGGAGCTGAATCCAAACCAGCTAACTCCCAGTTTACTGCTTTGATCACAAACTCTGCTCCTTGCCATCCTGTAGCATCCCCCTGCACACTTTTGGGAGCACTCCCAGTGCAAGATGGAGAAACAGCAAGTGAGGGCAGGAACACACAGAAATGGGAGGCTGTGCAGGGCAAGTCACCTGCTGTTGGTTCTCATCCTTACCCTGGGATTTTATAAAATCATTCTGGAAGCTTTTGGGGTGACTTCTGTGGCAGAACTGCAAAAGACAGAGGTAAAGTTTTACCTCTTTCAGAAGCCCACAGTTTGTTTCTAGTTTCAATGGCACCATTCATATTAATGAAAAATGCACAATGTTTTTGTTGCCTCCTTTTTTCTGCAATGGAAGTGATTTCTCTCTGTCAAAATCAATCATCATATCAGTTTTAATCAGATAAAGCTTTTGGCTTCTACTATCTAAATTGCCCTTCCCACAGTGCCCAAGACAAGCATCAGTGCTCCATCACAAAATAAATGTGTTGATATTTGATAGCTCATTTGAACACGATGGTATTTACATCTTACTTGGTTAGATTTTCATTTAACACAAGTTATGGGTTCGCATTGAAAATAAAAACAATACTTCTCTGTTCCTCTTGCCATTCATGTCTACTTTTGTTTCAGCCTAAAATAACACATTGCTGGAGGGTATTTTCTTAACACTGACAAGCCTGAATGCAAGCCCTGTGGAAAATGTTTGTGTTGGGCTTGCCATGGTCCAGGCTAATAACAACGTGATGATGTATAGGTGAATTCCTGCTCCTCAAGTCCTCTGTGACACACGGATTAGGTCTGCCCTTATCTTCTAAGACATCTGGATGAGTGTCTGGGTTTTAATTTCACAATAAAATCACAGGGGACTAGAGTTATGTTATGTGCTTATGAACAAAGTGGAATATCCCTGGTAAGGGCAAGAGTGGATTACCTTAGATAACTCTACTTAAACCAGGGAACATTTGAGAATGTTGAAGAAAGGAAAGAGGTTCCACCAATAAAAACAAACACAGGCTTAAATTTGTGTTCTGTGTACTAAACATTTTAAAGCTCCTGGAGGTTGAAATATGACCACATGTAAATGGACTGATAAAGCTAAGACAACTCTTGAAAGACCAGATCAGGCTTCCCAGGACAACTACCAGCACTAAATCCTAATGGCATGCATAAATCATTTGAAGACACATTTATTCCGAAGATGCCACTTTAAAGTCAAAATACTTTGCTTTAATCACCAGAAATAGTATGTGCATGCTAACATTTGCAGAAAATGCTCAAGGGCAACATGAAATTAGCATCTTAAAATTCCTAAATACATGCTTTTCCTAAGATGAAGTCTTTTATCTATTTATGCCCATAAAACTGTCAGGAAAAAAAGACCCATGAGAGCATAAAAGGGTCAGTCCTGGTGACTACAGCCGAGCCATGGACAACATTAAAAACATCAAAGTTCATATGATGTTCATGGTTGGGCTCTGAGTGTTGCCGAGCTGAATAATCAGCTTGCCAGACCCAAATCCTATGATCTGGGACTATTGCAGCTTCCAAGCTTCACTGAGACTCAATTCCCTTTCTGCAGCCTTTGTAGACATTTATTCCACACTCTCAGCCCCTTCTCAGGCTGTAATCCCAAGAGTCCAAGCCTACCTTGCTTGTCATCATGCTAATATCTGTTTGGGTCTGCAAGAGAGCCCAGGCTCAGCAACCCAGAGAAGGGCTCTTCCACTGCCTGTATTCAGAAACCTGTGTTCACACTGAAAACCTGAAGGATCCAGGCTTATTTTGCAGTATGGCTGCAGACTGTTCCCTGTCTGCTCCTGCATTTAAGTTGCAAAAGTGCTGAATGCTTACAATGCAGAAAAAAATGAAGACAAATAATGGCACTGAGAGGAAAACAGACAAAATTCCATTTTGTTTAGCACATTAACTACCTGTCCTCTAATTTATTAAATTAAAAGTGATCCAGACATATTGAAAGCTTTTAGTAAACCACAGAGATTAATATATACTTAGGAAATCTTCTGTTAATACAGTATTAGTTCAGAAATATTCAACCAGCTATTGCATTTTAAATAAGCAATAATATAACCTGCAAAAGTTGTTGCTTTTTTCCCCCTCAAATATCAATAGAAAATACATTAGGCTTCAGTGAAAACCATAGAAAAACTTACTGACTTTGGTGGGGTAAAGATTTCCCCCAATAATATTCATGACTGCAACAAAACAAAATACATCCCTCCTGATTTAAAGACTCTACTCACAATTTCTCTGCCCAGATGAGAATATATCTTTAAAATTGTCTCTGCTGCTCCCATATAGACAAGTTGTTCTATTTAGGCTAATCCAGCCATGAAAATAGCTAAATGAGGTGTCAAGATTTCTTTTTGATCCTCAGTTTAACAAGAGTTTTAATCAGTAATAGATCTAACATACCTGTGATGCTCTGCAAGCAACGTGAGGAAAGTATATCAGTTTTCTTTCTGAGCACTTCACCTGCTTCCTTTGCTTAACAAGCAATCAAAACACAGATCCTGTTGCTATTGTTCATACATTAGTTACAAATGGGGCAGCTCCATGAAACTAAACTTTCTCTAAATGTGTGTGACTGCAGACTACAGACCACAATATTTCAAATGGAAAATGCTACATGAGACACTGGCCCTGGAAAAATGAATGTACTACAAAAGACCTCATTATATGTCTTTCTTATGTGTTACTCACAACTGTTTCTTAACAATGTAAAAAGTCTAATATCCCATCAGTGAGACTCAGGCCAACCTTGTGAGCATAGATGTCCTGCTTGGCTGGAAAGCTGGTGGGGTCCTTTAGTATGTGAGATTATATATATCACTCTGATCCCTTTGAAAGCCACAGAGATGGCTGAGATTTAATGTTCTTTTCATTTTGCATAGGGAGCCCACTGGTCTGGGCAAGGGGAACAACAGCCACTGAGGGCTGTAGTCAATCTCACTGAAGCTGTTATCACCACCAGGTGCCTGCTGCACTCTTCCAACAGCAGCTGCACCACTGCATTGTGGGGTGGAAGGGGATGTTCTCAGCATCTGAACTTTACAAACAAATATATCAGCTTAAACCACTGGTAAAATGCTGGACAAGTGCTTCCAGTTGTGCCATAAGGGCAAGCAGCAGGGTGGCAGCTGTGTCTCTGAATTGTTCATTCATCACTGGGAGCTGTTGTCAAATGGAAACTGGGTCAAAGCCCGAAAATCAGCTCTGAGGTTTTAGTGTGTGGATAGGAGCCAGGTCAAATGGCTAAAGCATCAGGACTTAATATGACACCCTCTAGCACACAGTGGATTGGTGAGAAGGAGTTTCCTCATCTTTGACAAGTTAACAGGTATGCCTGAGGATGGAGGCAAAGCTCCAGTTTGCCAGAGGAAAGCAGGAAAGCTTCCAAGACCGAGCAGATCTGTCTGCCATCTCCAGTGGCCGTGGGTAGGCTGAGCAAATTTGCCTTCAGTGCTCAAACGGAGGACGTGGTGCTGAGCAGAGCAGCAGAACCCCACCCACCCCCAGATGCAGCCTCACCTTTCCTGTGTGTGGGCCCACTCAGCCACACATCTCCTGCGTGCTGGGGCTCGCCAGCTACACCAAGGAGGGCCAACCTTGCAATCGTTTACTCAGACAGATGAGTTGCACATAAGTAATGAGCTGCTAGCATCCCAGCATGTTAGACAATATGCTGACAATGTCATAACATTATTTCATCCTTCTTAAAAGATAAGACCCAGCCTGTTCTAACCTGCTCAGGTCATTATCTTGTTACCACAAGATGTCCTGTCACTAACCAGTTTAGAAAATGTAAAGCTATAATTTGCACTAAAATGAATTATGTATTGTTTACAGTTTACCATTAAATTACAATGAACAAAAACAAGCATTTAGGATGCCTCTTTCAAAGTCTTCCAGATGAGTTTAAATGTACACAAAAACAAATGTCTTGATATAATAGCATTAGAAGTAGGCTGGAGCTTGGTTGACTAATTTTCACACTAACTTACTTAAAAGCCAGAAAGAAAACAGTGAAGATCTTTATACAGGCCATCAAAAAGCCTTACTGCAAGTGTTTCCAATTTGCTTTAGTAATTAAATTGAAAGGAGTTTACGGGTTTTTTCACCCAGGTCATTTACTACTTTGGAATTTTACTGCTTGCTTTGCAAAGAAAACAAACTGGAATGAATCACTGGTGAGTATAAAGAGTGGATGAACACTGCTAAACAAACCAAACAGTGAGCTCAAGTGGATAGAGAAAACACAAGTCAGAATTCTAAATATGGATCTGAGAATAGTGTAAAAGGATTAGACGTCTTTGTCACATGAAGAGCAAACCCACATGCCAGCATGCCTTTCCAGTGCAAGCAGCCACTGATCAAAGTAACATCTACCAGTTTGTAAATATGCTAATCTTCATGTTTACACAAAAGTGTCAGCACTTGCTTTACATCACAAAGAGCCTCATACAGTTGAAGATTAATTACTTCCAACACTGAGATAGTGTGTAAATACTGGTTTCACCAGAACCCTACCTTTTGCTGTATTTGCACAGCTCAGCAGAGGTGTATGTTGCTAAGACAGATAATTCAGGGGCACTTACAGAGTGTCAAATACCTCCGGATAGACAGACTTTTGACAGGTATTTTAGTGATTATGTGGAGCCAGGATTAGGCAGGTTTAGGCTTCATGTTGCAAGTGCTGGATCGAAAAATATATTTTTGCCTTTTTCTATGAATTTTAGCTCTGAGGAGAAAAACATGATTTGTGCATTCAGCTTTTACACTTATATGTGATTACAAAACATTTAAAATTAATTTTTCCACTCACTGGCTTAATATCAGTTTCCTTCCTTATAGTGGCTTAGAGCCACCTCACAGTCCACCAGGCTCTTGGCAGGGTCTGTGTCTGCTTGCTGAATGCTCTGTTCTAACTCGTGCTTAGAGAAGGATGAGGGCTATGATAGGGACACACAAACACATCATTTTCTAGTAGTGAATTTCAGAAACTGTCAGCTGTGGTATAAAACAGGGAATGTAATTACAATATGCACTGAGAAGGAGAGAACAGTACCTACTGCTGCATTTTTGCAACAGGGAATGGCAATAAGGAGATAAAACCAAGGCAAGACTGGATTTCCAAGATTCAGGTGCTTAAGTCATGTCTTGCAAAATCACTTTAAAAGATATTTTCATTTTCATTACCATGTACTCTCTACAAAGAAACCAAAAAACAAACAAACAAAAAAAAAACCAACAACAAAAAAAAAAACCCAAAAAACCCCAACAACCCATGGTAGCAATTCTAATACTGAAGGGCCATGAGCAATAATTTAAAAAAGGGAAAAATAAGTTAAAATGGCAATTCTCTTCACCTGTCCCTTGCTGTTAGTGCTCAGTGCAATTGCCACAAGAACATCACTACTTGCCAACAAATATTATCACATTTGCTTCCTATTCTAAACTAAGAAAAAAAATGTGGGATGTTGGCAAATGCTAGCATTAAAAGATAGCCAGGGCAAACAAGAGTGACCAGATGAGGATAACTGGGGGAAATTTAAAGAAAAGAGAACAAAATGCAGTGTTTAGAAAGTGAGAAAGAAATGGTTTCCATGTGAAACACCAAACCTGAGTGGAAACACTTCTATATTAAACACTCAACAAGGCATTTCACAGGAGTGTTTGCTGCATTTCCCTCCTTACTCTGACGAAGGCACCGGGAAGTGCTCTCAAGGCACAGGCAGCTGAGCAGGATTGATGAGGTGACACACGGGCTGCTCTGTCCCCAGTCCCTGTCCCCAGGATGGCAGCTGGGAGCCTGCAGCCCTCACCCCAGGCAGAGCAGGGCCAGCAAGAGCTGCAGGCTGAGCAGAAGCAACATGTGCAGCAAAGACTGGGGCTGCTGTGGTTAAATCAACATGCTCCATCTCATGTTTGCATAGGCCAACACAACCATCAGATTAATTACTAATTACAGTGGATTGCTCCTAAGTAGGTTCACAGCAATAATAGTAATAAAAAGGCTAAAAGAAGCATTATTAGCATAGTTAATTATATGACCATTGGCGAGATTATTGATGAAGATACAAAATGCTGTTGAACAAGAAAGATATGTTTGACATTGCTTAAGAGAAGCTTCACTGTTGCTTCATATCTTTTCGGATTTTTCTAATCATCTCATCTGTGTTCCAAAAGTGCAAAAACCAGTAATTATCTCTGTTTGATCTTTGACTAACAATTATTTATGAATCTATTGGAACAATAGTATTTCTAAAATGTAAGTAAACCCAGTAAATTTTATCAACATGAAATCTTCAGCCACATTGACAGGTTATGGGAATCTGCCGTGTGATGAAACCAGACAACAGTAATTTATTGGTTTAGTCATAGTCCTTTCAGTAGTCCAGATTGCTGTTGCAAATTTGTTAAAAATCTGCTACCATTCACTGAGCAACCGTACAACACCTAAAGCAATAACATGGGTGGGGAATGTAAAGCAGCACTCCAACATTCATGTGTGGCATGAGTTAGACAAGGCCACGGGAACAGAGCTGAGAAAGAACAATGTTGCACAAACCAGAGAGAGATTCCTGTTCTCCCACAGCTTATATGCAATTTAATCTCCAAATGGAGACCAGTTTAACTTTTCAAATGCTTCAAGAGTACAAAAAAGAATTATTCACTCAGCAGTTATTTTTTATCCTTTACAGAGTGGCCATGTGCTCCCATGAAGGACCTACTGCAACGAGACACCACCTGCGTAAAACCACACTCTCATGTGAAAAGTATTTACATTAGTACACATTATTTTCCCTTTCATTTTTCTTTATTTGGTGCACTTGGCAATACATAGCTCACAGCACAGTCAGCCAGTTGCCCCAGTGTTTAACACGGCAACTTCAAGAATAAATATTAATATTTTTAATCATCTAGTTTGGCAAAGGAACTGAGGAGCAGCTGCTGTATTTATGACTGCCTTCAATTCATATCCTGAAATAAGCTGGATTTGACTGCCCCCCTTTAAAAATATCCTAGAAGGCAGACCTCTGTTGGAGTCTAACTTTAGTGGCAGGTACAATTACGGCTCCCATTGAGAGGAAGACAGAGTTGTGACCAAGTGATATAGATCTGTTTTCAGAGCAACACTCAGCAAACAAACAATCCTCCCAAGCACTTGCAGGGAACACAGAACAGCATAAATGGCTGTGTTAGCACGTTTGTCTCAACATTACTTTTTGGTTATGTTCTGATCACTCACTGCTAGTCATCATATTTTATGAACCTCACCCATGAGCACTAACATGCAAACTGAAATTTAGGACTCCTGACCTTTAACACAAAGTGGCCATAGGTGTTCCCACAGCTGTTAAATAAACCTATGTTTATGGAGCCATAAATGTAGTGCAGGTGAAGTTTCCAGTGATGTAATAACAAGTTCCATCGCTGTGCAGTTTGTCATTTATACAGCAGTGTACCATCACTGGTGAATATTGTTTTACAATAACAGCACAGGTTCCTTCGATTAAATCACTCTTTCTTCATTTATGAGTCATTCGACCTTTAACCTCTCAGAGGAAGATCAAACCACTTCTTAAGGCCCCACTCTTTTAACCGAGGAGCACAACAGTTGGTTAGATAACTAAGGAGGTTGGTATGTGCCCCCAGGGTTTCACAAACAACTGTCCTAGATCTTTTATAAGATAATCTTAACATAATCATGTAGCCACAAATTGCCGTGTAAATTCCCAATTAAAAACACCAAATAGGAGCTGTAAATCATGATACAACTGCCACCTTTTCAGCACTGAAATGCAGTTTGAAAAGGAGTAGAGAAACTCTTGTTTGTGCTTGTTCTAGTACTTAACACACCAACAGCAAAGCAGTCCATCTGATTTACAAGAAAGAGACAAAGTGACAGGACAACTAAAACTGCACAAAACTTAACATAGCAGCAACAGAGAACACTGAACTTAAAAAACTACTCCATCCCCCATTCAGGACTATGCTTGTAAAAATGAGCATTTGTGTTGGCATGGCTCCACACCCACTCCTTGTCCCAATTAACATAAAACTGCAGCATGCTTCTGTTGGAAGGATTGATGGCAATTTGGTGGATGGGAGGAGATTTTGTTTTTAAGAAATGGCAGCTTAATTACAATATAAATGTTAGAAAAATAAATAGTCATTAAAGCCCTTTATTCATGGCTGGTTGGCTT
Source organism: Taeniopygia guttata (assembly GCF_048771995.1). Classification (NCBI taxonomy): domain Eukaryota; kingdom Metazoa; phylum Chordata; class Aves; order Passeriformes; family Estrildidae; genus Taeniopygia; species Taeniopygia guttata. The sequence continues at coordinate 2,047,978 of NC_133036.1, read as the reverse complement.
CATTCCACAAACTTCAGGAAAGTTTGAATCAGACAGAACTGAAGGCACCCCATCTACCACAGCGCTTTGGCCTTTGTCAGGGACCCAGCTGAGCTGTGGGTACCCACTCACGGTGGGTGACACATGTCCATTGGGACACAGATCTCCAGCCTAGCTCATGGCAGGCCCTCATTCCAAGACAGCGGTTTTCTCCTGCCACCACCAAAAGTCAATCTCTGCTTCCTTTGTGAAGATCATTCTGTAGCCTAAATTATTCCAGGACTAGGCTTTAGTGCTAAGTGTCTTGGCTCCTTGTCCTTCACATGAATGCTCACTTGAAGATTCACATCCTTCCCTGTGACATCCTTTCCCACTCTGGCAGCCAGAAACAGGATTAGAATGGGTTTTATAGGTGGTGCATAAACAATCCCCACAATTAATTACAAAAATTTTAAAGCATTCAGCAAATGTCTTAGTTGCTGTCAACAAGCAATCAACAAACGCAGATTGCGTTTCTCTCCTCCTACTTCACACTTTCCATGTTTCCCAACACTAGCCAGAATGTTGTGGTGATAGATACAGACAATAGATGCTTTACTAAACATGTCCTTGATATCTGCATAATCTCCTTTAATATATATCATTAACTTGGGCCAGTCCCATGTTATTGCTTCCTCAATAGTGCTAGCACATCGTGATCTGGAAGGAGCTATTTATTGCTCCAAGAATGTGACTGTCTCACTCAACCAGTCAGACCTCAAAATTTTACTTACTTGTCCATTTTAGCTTCTATTCCCTACAGTGCCTAATGCAGAAAATATGAAAATTAGACATTGCAGCAATAGATATGGAATAAAATATTCCTCCCAAACAGTCTTCTACAATGCTAAAATCTGAGCATTTGCAAATCCAAGATTAGGGAAATGTCTTGTGATCACTAATAAAATCCCTCCTAAACAAATTTTTCAAGAGTAAAATATAGTCAGAGATATAATAATCTTTTTTTCAAGTGCAAAACTCATGCTTGTGAGGTGCACAGGATCTGAATCCTCTGAGGGGAACCTTGGATATCTCAAGATAGAAGAATTCCAGAACTGTAAAAGGGACACCTTCTTCTGTGTTATCTGGTAAACTTTGCACTTGGGTCACATCATAGAAACAAATTGCCTTGGCAGGAATGTGGAGAAAAGAACAGTAAGAGGCACATGCTGAAAAAACAGAATGTTGAAGTGGTGGGCAAGGCCAGATTCTCAACCTGAGTAACCCTGACTAAAGCAGCGTTCAGGGAGTCAGAGCTCTTTCTCCTAGCCCAGATTTACTGAACGAGCCCCAGGACTACAGTCCCCAAACAAAGAGCCTCAGATGGAAATGCTCCGCCTGGGAATGGCTGCAAAGAGCCTGCAGTGAGGAAATGCTTGGATGTCTATCTAGGACCCACATCTCACAAAGGAAAAACAAACCTATCTGAAGCCTCCCTTGGCATGGTGCAGCAAGAATTTGTGGTCCCTCAAAGGCAGCTGGAATGATTTGGCTCCCAGCGGCAAAGCTGCCCTGACAACCTCCTGCTGTGCAGTGCTCACCAGGACAGCCCCACACTGGCCACAAGGCACTCCTGAGGCTGAGCTCCTCAGGAATGTTCCATGGGGCACAGCCCCACACACTGCTCTGGGCCATCCTCCTCCCAGCAGGTCCCACATTTCACTGTGCCACAAGAGTCCCCTCTTTCCCTCCCCAGGCACAGAGAAAAATCGCCTTTTTTCTCAATATCCCTATGTTTCTTCCTTCATCTTTTTACCTTTCTTTAAACTAATTTTGTCTATATGAAAGCAGCTATCAAAGGAAAATACTAAAAGCCTCTCCTTTCTTTGTTTTCTTTCCATGGCCAGCAAAGGTGATCCAAGGGGAACAATGATAACATCCCACCCTACCTAGTAATTTTGCCCAGCATAATACTATGGCCAAATGCACTGATGTTTTTACTGCATAAATCCCTCCAAAAAGCACTTTTCATCCTTCTTTTTGGATAAGTGCCCTCAGATCTGTGCATCTTCTACATCCTTCTTGTGAGTGGTTGCTTCAGGAGTAGTTACAAATCCATACTTTGGCCATGGGAAGAGCTGCTCAGGGTATTGCACCTACTCTGCTTCATTTGTAAGGCACTTTCCAGATCCTAAAGATTCAATGCTCACACCAAGCCAACAGACAATTCTGCTTTAGGCCACAGGGATCATTCAGAACCATGCCAATGAAAGTTGATGGTAGATGCCTAAAATATGAGCATGGTTGATCTTAATTATGTAGATATTTGTACAGGCTCTGCAAACCCCTCCCAAAATGCACAGAGTTCAGTCCGATGCAACTTATGAAAACTGCTCTGGGACAAATATTATTTTTGGTTTTTCTTAAACCCCGAGTAGGAGCCTAGAACTTTTGCTGCTAGGACCTTATTTTTGGTACAGAGTGTATTAATGTTTGTTCAACAGGTACAGAAGCCAGGACACAGAGGCTGTGTCCTCCCAGGGGGAGGCAGACAGATACAGCCCCTTCTTTTTCCTTTTTTTTTTTTTTTTTTTCGCAAATGCCACAACAGCTCCACTGCTCCCCAGACAGTCCTGAGTGAAGGCAATTCATCTTGCAAGAAGAGGCCAGCAGGTTCACCAACCTAACTAATGGGCATGCTACAGGAACTCCAGAATAAGTTCAGACAACAATGTTTTGTATTTTGGGTAAATGCTCGTGTCTCTCATTGGCATTTCCTACCCATTGTATTATCTTCATAAATTCAATGCATTATCCTTTGCCCACCCTTGTTGGGTTTTAATTTTGTATATCCTGTATCACTGTAGCAGTCCACTGAAAATCTGGTTTCTTTTCCTTCACAATCTCTTCTAAAATCATTACAGAACTTGAAAAAATATAAAATGGATTCACCCAGGAGCAATTTTTTTCTTTGCTATGAACAAAGCTACCAGTAGCTGTGATAAAAACAATACAACCAGGTTTAGTAGCCAACCAAAAAAAGGCCAGGAAGGAGATCAAGTGTGAACCCTGCTGAATTCCACTGGTATCTCTCTTTTTTTGAATCTTCAGCTGTCATTAACATTTCAATACTAGACTGGCAATATTCAGTACCTGATGGAGATGAACATTACTGAAAACAAGCACAGCAGGAGTACATTGTTCTCTAGGTTTTGGATTTTTGATAAACCATTGCCATTGTGAAATCTGTCCAACTGCTCAGGAAAATCTGGCAATGTGAAATGAGATCCTTTTGCCCGAACCCCATAACACAGAACCTTGTGCCAGATTACTTTATTTCTTGCATGCGTAAAATTTGCTTCAGTCGGTTGACAGAAGGTTTGGGGTTTTCCAAATGTTGTGAACCTGGTTGAGATTATTGAAATCCTCAGCTCGAGGAGTGTTGGGTTACTGTTCTTTTAAAGCATGCTTCCTCTGACAACAAAATGTAATTAAGGGGGGCATCGCTGTCATGTTACGGTCTCTTTTTAGAATGTCTGGAAGAATGTAAAAAGGGCATAGCAAAAGTTGCTTAACCTCCTTAGAAATAAACGTCTCTAACATTTTTACGTCTTCTCTTTGGTCCATTATTGGTCACAATGATGAAACAATTTAAAGGAGAAAAGGTCACGGCAAAGCAGTGAACTTTATATGCTCTTCAGTGCAATAAAAGTTACTTAACGTATTAGCATGGGAAAGGCATGCCTGGCAATATGAGGGAAGGGGATGGATTTCAGATTCTCAGTAGGCTGTTCAGAGAAAAAAGTCTTTGGGTATCTGTGTGAATCAAACACCAAAAAAAAAAAAAAAAAAAAGCCAAACTGAAACACTTCCAAATTTTCCATCTTATCTAATTTCACTAAAAGGGACTAAAATAAGGTTCAACCCTTCCATGCAATATTCAACATGCATAAAGTATCATGGAAAACCAGCTACCTCACTTCCAACACATGTGCTGTACTGAGGGCTCAAAAATTGACGTGGTTGAAATCGTCTCTAGTTTATGCCAGCACCTACAGGAAAAAAGATAAATTTGAGTCATGAACATTACTTTAGGTTCTATATGGAAAATCAAAATCATGCCTAATTTTTTATCATATATGTTTTCTATTTTGATTCCATGTAGCTGGGGTATGAAGGAAAATTCTTAAACCATCTCTGTGCTGTTCAAAACAGCACTTTCTAGAAAAATTAACTGTTGCTCTTTGTTCTCATGCTGCCAATAGAAACACAAGTCCTTCTAATAATGCAAATGCTAAAACTTTCAAAACTTTTCTTCTACTAAAGCCAAAGATATTGCAGAAATAAACAGGAACTGAAATCCACACACTTCTTGGGTTTGGGATTTGGGGGTTTTGCTCTTTTTTGTTCTTTTTTGTGTCTTTTTTTTTCTTACATTAATTTTGTTTTTAAAGAAAGACTTAATTATCTTCATAAGGCAATAATTTTTACTCCCTAATTTTAGAAACTGCACTGGGAGGGAGATATTTTATTTTTATATATTATTTCCCAGAGTATGTTTTCCTTCAAATCTCAACATAAATCCTTTTTAAAGCTTATTCAGCTTTTCACCATTCTGGAGGTTCATATTTTTATGTATTGCTGGCCAGTGTCGAAAGAAATTTTTTTGCCAGTATCCTATTTTACAAATTTTACAAACATTTTTGATGTTTGCATTGTCTCACAAATCTTCACAACATCAGCTGACTCCAAAAATTGTACTGATTCAGTCAGAAAAGAAATATATTGTACTGTGTGACCAAATAAAATCACCCCAGATTTCAAGTCCTTAATATTCAAAACCTCCATGAGTGAACTGTAACCAAGAAGAATCCATTATAATAATTTGAAAAATGAAAACTTGAAAAAGTTGTATCTGTTTCTGAACAATTCATGAGCACAGAATGAGGCACAATTCATAGAATGAATTATTCTTTGTGAATTATTGGCCCACTATTATCCTCATAACCAATGAGACACATGATTTACATTTCTTTTACAGACGATAGTAGCTAATTGATGTCCTGGTGTGATATGGAATGAAGCACAGTCATATAAATAAATTGTTTCCTAAATTCTTCACAAAAACACATTAATATCTTTGACACCATGCAATTGTATGCGGTGAACACTGCTAAGACAGTAATCGTGTCATCAAGAGTTAATTTATTCTCAGCAAGTCCATGTAATGCAGATATTAATCTCCTGGAGCACACACTGTTGTTCGGGGTTAAAACATTCACAGTTTCTGAAACATAAACAAGTCTCACACTCACAGCTGCTCTCCAAGAGCCAAACAGAGCTGCTGCTCGGTGAGGATTTTTTATTTTGCTGCCTTTTTGAAGAACAAGTAAAGAAATTCAGAATACAAAGGGGGGGTGAACTTGGTCATATTTTCATAGACTTTTCTGCTACCTCTGGGTTACAGCTGTCAAGTTACAGATGCATATGAGCTCTTATAAGGTGAGAAATGCAGCTCTTGGCAAGTGGCGTGGCTACACGTAAGACTTAGAAGAAATAACCTTTTCAAAGGACAATTTTCATGCAAACAGGGCTTAAAAAACTCCAAACCACTTATTAAACCCATCTTGCTGTGTTGCCATCTTACAGTTCAAATTAAACAGAACACACGCCTGAGCAAATCTGACACTTGGGCAGAGCTTCAGATTGCTTTTCCAGCAGCCAGCACACAGACAGGGACACCACCCAAGTGACATCAAGTGACCTGTGCCACCTACAGCAGCCAGGAACAGAAGTGGCTTCTGAGCAGGTGGCCACCACAAACCCCACATGCCTTTAAGTCTTTAGAATAAGGGCAAGGTACCCCCTGGCCCCTGTCTGAGGCAGCTGTGCTCAGAGCAGGAGGAGGCTGGGTCCAGCCCTGCATTCTCCATGCTGTGGCCTCCAGGGAAAGCTGTGAATGAGGAGATTTGATACACTTCCCTGAGGTGTAATTAAAAAAAAAAAAAAAATTCTATCTTTCTGTCTTTTTCTCCAGTTGGCTGCCTTGACTATGGGCTCAGCACAACCACTGTATGATATCTTCATCAGCCATTTGAAAGCTCTGGGTCAGAAGCTCTGAGATTTGAAGGTAGAGACATGCTAATTTGCTGAATGGCCCTTTTGACCATAGTCAATTTCTACTAATTAGAAAAAAGAAATAATTAGCTAATGTTGGTGAAGAGCTTTGAAGATGAATAAGCTATGGGGAAAGCACTAGGCATATTAGTGGCAAACAAGTTTGATCCTTTTTAAAATTTGTATTTAAGTAGCTCAAAGTGATTATAAATGGACCAAATGGAACAGCTAACCACTGAAAGATTAATACAATGTCTTTTGGGAAATTACAGTTTATATTATACAATTAAGTATAATACAATTGCTTTATTTTAAGGACTCCTCCTTGGAATTTTCCATTTAGTTCCGGTCAGTATGCTTTTCATATGTCATTTAATCCTTCCTCTAATTTGTACAAGTAAATTATAATTACTATATAATAACAATGGCAATGGTTATACAAGTAAATATGAGTCTGCACCTGAGAAATATCATATTATAAAACACTCAAGTAGAAATTACTCAAGCAGGTTGTTTTCCACTCACCGGATGCTTTGTCTGCTTGTAACTCTTTTCAGAACAGCACTGAGACACCTTCACAAGGTGCATACAATGAGCCACATCCTGAACTGGCTATATCAGCACCTTTCCTCTTCACAGTCCAAGCAGTAGTTACCCCACTGCAAAACTAGGTGAAAATGGCAAAGCAAAAGAGGAAGATGCCCTTTAATCTTGCTAAATTCTGAGGGCATTTGATATGAAAACATTTCTAGAAGTCTCTTTACTTTGCAAAAAGAGTATGGGAAATGCTGTCCAGGACTGAAACATTGGTGGAGCCCCAAGTGAGACCACTCTGTTTGGACAAAAATATTCTCTTCCATTTCCAGCTCCTGTAAAAAAGATCAATCTTTTTGCACTACCACTGGACCATCTGGGTATGTGTCCAGGTACTTCAGTTCCAGCAGCGTGACCAGAATTCCTGCATGAGTAACACACTGTACTCCTCCTGCAGGAAGGACTATACTTTAGCTTGCCACACCAGCCACTCCTCAGAGACACCTCTGCACTACATATTAGTGTGTGCTTCTCTTCTCCCCTCCCTTTTTAAAGTGCCACTCAGAAATAATTTAGCCACTGTTAGGTGGGATGATAAATGGAAGATATATTTGGCAACCTTCATACCTGCTTTCCTTCTTGGCACCTCCTCTTGCTTGTAAAACTCAAGATGAAATTACCATCCTACTGTCATTACTATACCATTGCCACAAACCAGCTGGACACCTTATATAAGGTGTAGAGAAAAGAAAGGAGTAAAATAAGCTTTGGATTTATGTGTTGATTTGTGGACACATTATGCAAAGCCCTTGGGTTGGATAACATATCATTTTGAGTATGAGTAAACTAAATGAGGTGTCATGACATGAAAACTCAAGGCTTTAGCATCTTTTGGTATCTCAAGTCCAAATAAAAGAGGAATGTAGCTCCTTCCTGAGATGCATCTGCTGGATTGACCTAATGCACTGTGTGGGCTTCAAAAACAAAAACCCAGATTCCTTGTCTTCTGCATGTGGCAAAAAAACTAATTATATTTTGGTAATAAAAATTAATCATACAGTGTACTTGGTTGCTGTAGGACCCACTGACAACTGGACTATTGAATTGGTTCTTAAGATGGCTTCTTGAAGTGGGTAAAAAGGATATGAATACATATTAATATCTGTTTGTTTATTGTTTACAAAATGAACAAGTTGTAGGTAAGCTCAGGAACTAATATTTTTAGTGAAAATGTGCTCCAAGCCTCAAACAGATGATTATAACTTTAGAGAAGGTTGACAGTCTGCCAGAAAAAGCAAATCAAATCACAGGGGATCAGCACGAAGAACCTGTTGTTCTCACAGACCCAAAGTTCAGTTTCAAGGAACTTCAACCATGACAAATCATGAGTTTGTGGATGGCAGTACACCAGGGATGGGTCATTCTCATGTACTACTGATCCCCAGGGTGAGGGAAGTCCAGAGGGATGGAGCTTGAGTGGCATTTCAGCTTTTATATCACAATGGAGGACAATGAACAGCTTTTTGGAGTGTGGCTGTGTGGCTGGAGCCCTGCATTTCCTTAGTAACTCTGCTGTCCACCCCCCCCACTTCTGATGAGGGTCTGGGCTGTGAACTTCAAAGCAGCATGACAGGAATATTGCAAAGAAAAAAATATCAGGCATAAGTCACTTATTTTTCCAAATAACCAGTGTTTCTCTTTCCCCCCAGACATTTATTCTTATCCTACTCTGTAGTAATAGCTAGAAAATGACATATACATAGCTCCTCACCATAAAAATAGCAGCAAAAGAGAGTCATACTCCAAACCAGTCTACTAGGAATAAGTCTTTCCTTAGAAGTAGGAAAAAAGCCTACAAAATAGACAAAGCATGTGAATTAACTAGTGCCACGATTTCCAAAGCCACTGAAAGCAAAGGAAGATCCAAGAAAACACTGATATTTATATATATAGGGGTGTTTATCAGATCTTGCAATGTGACAAGAACACATGTCAGTATCAGCGCAGGTCCTGCTGGCAACACCTTGAAAACTGTGTGGAGGTATAGAAAGTAAACAGCACTAACTGTGATTTCCATTATAAAATAAGAATGTAAGGAAAGTCTCTTGGGATCCATAATCTGGAATTGTCACGGGACACAGATTGTCTGTCTTTCTGATAAAAGATGTCAGTTCCTTTTCTGGGATTTAAACAGAAAGAAGCACTTGTGACTATTAGGCTGGCTGTATACCATGAGGGCTGTTGACAGAATCACTACAAACAGCAGATGTGTCTGCTTCAACCATCAATGTTCCTAAAATTTCTGTATCAAAAGAGCAGTGCAGCCCAGTCTCAGCTGCAGAAAATGCAATTTCCTGACTCCAGAGCTTATAATTTGCCCTAATACACACAGTGGAACAAATATAAAATTTGCTGGTATCTACACAGATCAAAAAGCATCCCTTAGGTAATACCACATTAGACATCCATAATTTTAAAGAGCAACTGATTGACCTGTCTTGGGAAAGCTGAGGTGGTGGTTGTCACTTTGCAGAGCTGGGAGCTAACAGTGTGGGGTGTGTGTTGCTTCATGGGAGAAGGATGTGCCCCCAGAGCCAGCACAGCTCACCCTTTGTGGGAAGCTCTCCTGGCATTCAGAAGGCCATCCCAAGCTGCAGTATGCTACCTTGAAAATTAATTAAGAAGTGCATCCCACACTGAGAATTTATTATACTCAAGTATCTTCGATATTCCAAAGAAGACCTAAGACAGAATATTGACCTTTCTGCTGCCAGCTTCAACACTGCTGCCAATCCAGTGAACAGAGAAGCAAGCCCTAAACAAAACAGGTGTGTTGCTCAAGGTACATTTTAAAGAGTAGGACTGAAAATAATTTTCCAATTGCCAGTAACAAAGCAGAATTTGCATGAGCTCTCTGAAAACAAGTCTTTGGGCTGCATCAGCAGCAGCTCTCATTTTGCACAGCACAGCCTGGCTGGTGAAGATTTGCACGGCAAACATCAGGACCTGCACTTCTCTGAATTCCTAGTAAAGGGGTGGAGCCCCATTGAGCTTGGGAGACATCACTCTAAAGCTTAAATGGTTCTTGTCCGGGCACAGTGCTAGGTGTGAATGGGTCTGTCACTGTGGGAATGCCCATGCTCTCCTAACTTCAGACATCCTGCAAAACCAAAGCAAAGAGGGACAGCAAACATGCTCTTTTCTTGTCTGATGTTTGCCCAGTTGAAAAAGCACAGCTCTCAGCCACTCCACAGATTTCCTCATACACTCAACCCAGTATAAACCAGGTGGCTCTTCAGTTTCTTGCACAGAACCAGCCACATTGCAAACAGTAAACTCCAGAGCGTCACACACTGACCCTTGAGTCATCATTTCTGCACTGGTTTCAGGTGTACACCACTGCCACAGGAACAGGACTGGTTTCCCTCCTGCACTACTTATAGCCAGACTAACTCTGCTCAGATCAGTGGCACTGCACTTGGGTATCCAAGAAAAAGAGCCTTTATCCCTCAGCATTACAACTGGGAGCCTGGAAGCATGGGTTTCCACATTAAATTCTTGCAGAACACCATTTCCACCCATCCTGCTGTTTGTGACTCACATTTGCTTCACTACCAAGCATGGGAGAAGTGCCTCAGCCCTGCCTGTGCTCCTCCTGTGGTTCTTCCTGCTGCCCACAAGGTCCATCATCTGCAAGCATAATGCAGGCACCCATGAAGATCATCCCCTCCCTGACCATTTCCAGACTGCTACACAACAACACCATCATCCAAAAACTCTCTTTATGACTTGAATGGTTATCCAGAAAAAGAAAAACCACACAGCTCATAACAATTACCTGTCTTCAACAACAGACCACCGGTAAGAGGACCCAGGAAGGAGGAAACTCAAACATAAGTGGAGACTGGATGACACTGAATGATAAAATCCCTACAGTTGATACCCAGTGCAAGGGCAAAAAGAAGAGTTAGAGCTAGAATCCTGTAAAGCTGCCAGTGTTGATGTTGCTGACAGCTTCAGTTTAAGACCCTGAGAGTTTAAGACCCTCAGTTGGTTACAGCAAGACACAGATAATGCCAAGATTGCAGGTTTGATCCTGTATGGGCCATTCATTCAAGACTTGGACTTGATGATCCTTGTGGGTCCTTTCCAACTCAGAATATTCAGTGTTCTGAATTAGGCAAATATTGTTCATGCAAATCAGAACTCTGCAGTGTTAAAAAAAATATTCCTGTCATCATGAATCAATATTCATGGTATTTCTTCACCTATGTCCTCATCTCTCTTCCCTACATCTCCACTGAACCTTTTTTTTCACCCTTTCTCCAGAGCACACCAGCTAAATGCCCAGCATGTAATCCATGTTGAAGAGCAAGTAATTTTATTAATTAATGCAGGCAGCTGGATATTGCAATATTTTTCAGGCAATTTCTTTCACTGGAAGGCTGGATGTCAGTTGATTTTCTACATGTGTGTGATGTCAGGAGAACACAGTGAAGAGACAAGTCAGCTTCGTGGGAGGGTGGATGCATTTTGTCCAAAGCAGAGAGCTTCCAACAGCCAGATCCAAACCACTGAAATCAAAAGAAACACTCCTTTTTCATTGACTTCAAGGGACTTTGGACCAAATCCATAAGCTTTACTAATTCAGCCCTGTTAGAAAACTCAGTTTTTCAGAATTAGTGTGACTGACTTACAGATGTCCATGCCCACTTTAATATTTGTCCTACTCTGATAAAAGCATCATGTCCTTTATTTTTATCTTTCCTTCTTTTTTTTTGAAAATACATTCTGATTATGCCAAAAGGGCAAATGGCCAGTTTAACTGACTTGAGCCTTTGATCCTCCTGAGTACTTGTCTCTTCAGCAAAGTTCTCATTTGAAGTGCTTTCAGCACCTGATTTATTAACAGTAGGGTGGAGTTAGGCTGTTTTGCAATTCTTGAGAAGCTGATAATAAATCTGATTCTCGTATCACAGGTGGTGCTGATATTTTTAGCTGGATTGCAAAAAAGTTCATAAACTGAAACAAATGTTCAATCTCTATTGATGCTTCCATCCTGCAGTCCAGAAAGCAACTCGTGTTGTCCATTCTGGTGGACATTTTGTCTTTCACAGATTTCCTCTCTGAATACTCCAAATTCAATCTTTTAAATGACTGGTCTTAATATTATGCTCATAAATTTTATTTTAATAAAAATCGGTGCCAAACAGGCATAAACAAAAAATGCCAAAAAACCCACCTTAATTGTTTTTCAAACCTTTTGCACATTTTGTTTAAAACAGATGTTTCCCTGACTTGTCACTGTGATGAAAGGAAACCCAATACCCCCTCTGCTTTCCAATGCAGAGGTGCAGAAACAAGGAATGACAGAGGAAGAGCAAGAACCATCTTAACTGGGAGGTGATTATTACAGCTAGAAGAGCAAGAACACACACTGGTGATGTGAGCCCATATATTTGAACATTCTTGTTACCTTTTTTCTCACAGTCTAGATTAATTTTAAAGGCTGCATCTGTGTGGTTCAATACTCCAGCTGAAACAAAGTCAAATAAACTCCACCCACCTGTTGGGCAACATTCTGCAAATCCAGTCTTAATGTCACGTTCCTAATTATATTTCACTTCTCCTGTTACATTTTTGCTATGATCCTGTCTTCAATGAAAGCAGCTTTCATCTTAAGCACAGTTTTTCTTAACTCCCCATTTACTCCCTGAAACACCATTCATGATGCACAGCCTTGCCATAGTTCTGATTTTCATGGATAATCTTAATCCCAAATTTATAGTGAAGTATTAATTGTATGCTTTCTTTCAGTCTGACTCATCCTTGACTGTCTTAAACCATGCTTAGTTTATAAAGCCCTCACAAATGGTGTGATACACTTGAATAAGAGCCAAAGGGTTTGTAAAGATACTTTGCTGCCTGTAACAAAGCAAAATTATGTTTCTTTTCTTCCAACAAACTGCCATGTTGCCTTTGATATGAAGGCAATGTGAGGCAAAAGAGACTATGCATAATAAACAAATATTTCTCCTTTATCAGAGGGTATTTTCTGCCTGGTCAATGTGAAAACTGGATCCTTTACAGATTGCTACTCATTCCATAAACAATGCAAGCCAGTGCTTAAAATATGTAACTGCTAAAAGAATCTTATATGCAAACAAACCAGGTATTTAGGTCCAACAGCTTGGCAGTCTCATAAGTAATTTCAGAGAGGTCTTTTTGTTTTAGAGCAATGGTGATTTTATTCTCCAATACCACTCTCCTATAATTTTGAGAGTAATTACATCACAGATGGAGGAGCAAGAGGCATAACTAAGGAGAATCATCACTCTTGAGGAAGCAGAGTCTCTAATTCTACCTTTTCCTATTCTTTTCTCCTTTGTCCCATACTGTACTCAAAGAATCAAGAAAAATAGCTATATTGGTTTTCTTTTCTGAATAAACAGTGCTGCATGGATGTGCTTTTAATGGGAAACACAAGCTTTGTTGTGATCATTTCCTAAGCATGATGTTTAAATAGAAAATAGAGCACTTGGGAAAACCAGTCTGAATTCCCTTCCCCAGATGCAGCCTGCTGATATAGAATTCAGACTTAAACAGGGAAGGAGACTTTCTCCTGTACTGCAGACATAAATCTTTTCTCAGCATTGCTGGAAAAGGCTCTGCAGTTTACATAGGTGAGACGGCTATGAGGAATAAAGAGGGATTTGCTATGGGAGAGCTTGTTCAGTTTTCTGCCTGCAAAATATAAGAGCTCAAGTTGATGGGCATCCTACTGCACAGATGGCAATGAAACCACTGTGTTCTCCTTCCAGAAACACAGGAAAAGATAAGATCCCATGGTGGATGCTGCTTTATATTTCTTTCTCCTTAGAATCTTTCAGTTTGGCTTGGGTTTTTTTGGTAGACAAAAATATCCACAGATAGTTAAGATACTTGAGGCATTTCCTAACATTGAGCTCTTCACTTCTTAGCACTAAGCTATGGCTAAAGCTCTACTTTCCAGTTTGCAAAGCTGCATTTAGCTGAGGGTTTGAGAAATCTTAAATCTTATTCTCACTAATCACTAATGGGTTCCAGACCTGGAATGTCAGTCTCACTGATCCAGCAAAAATTTTACCTTACACCAGCGGTTTACTCCCCAGCTGTCATCGTCCTGTTACCCAGGAGCTGCATGAATCCATCATAGCTGCTCTCAGAAGTGGGTAATTTGTGCCTCTGTATCAACACCCAGATGGAAAATAAAAAGAGGCCAAAGTGTTCTCAATGAGTGAACTGCATTTACATCTGCAGATTTCAGACCAACCAGTCTTCACAGAACAAGTCAGTGCAGCTCTTGACTTGCTGCAACTGGCACCAAACTTTTATAGCTGCGAGGAACCAAGATTGCAGGTAAAGATTTTTCAGATAAGCATGTCCTGGCTGAAGTCTGAACATTGTTGTAGGGATGTGACACAGGAATTACAGAGGCATGTATTTCCTACCCTGGGCTCTCCTGTGCAGGGAGAAGGTCTCCAGAGGTTTGAGGACAGATTTGCACCAAGAGCAGAGCCACAATCCAGAATGAAATTGTGCACCTCCTTCTGAGCCTGCATGCTTGTACTGATATAGATGTGGGCCCCAAAATATGTGTGATAGCATTTCCCATGCTCTGCTACCAGCTGGGGACAAGAACAAAACTCTGAATGAAACTGCAGCTAAATCCACCAGTGCCAAACAGTCCTGTTTTTTTCTAGAAGAGAGTTTTTGTTACTTGATTTTCTCTGTTTTGTTAACAGTTGTAAGGAGAAGCTGGAATGTTGGAAGGGTTTGAGAGCTGACATGACAGAATGCCACAGCCTTTCAGTGTCTCAGTGGTTGGCTGTGTAAATTAGTAGCTAGACCATTTTACAAATGTATATTATTTACCCAGCAGATGCTGTTACGGTCTCTTGTGTAAATTTGTAATTAGACTATGTCCTGCTTTGTGAAAATCCTTTAATAACAAAGGTGCCACTGGGTGCTGAAATAATTAAATCAAGCCATTTTAAACAACACTAGTTCACCACTTCGACTTGGGTGATATAATATTACACATTCTTGTAAAAAAAGCCAGAGAAATTGAGAATGATCAGCTACAAAACATCAGATACAAGGGATAATATTACCCATTCAGTAGCTTTGGGTTTGGCATGAGTCTAGTGTCACAGTTGAAAAAGTTGCAGCCAACATACCAACAGCACAGACAAAGAACAGATGATCCATCTCCTCTGCCATCTATCATGCACAGCGTTGCCAACTCTAGGGCTTTACCAGCACTGACATTTAAAACAAAGTATGTGTCAACCATATTAAATAATATACCAAGCTGTGGGTTATTAAGTGTGGGGTAATTTGACCACAGCAATTAAACTGAGATTAAAGAATGATAAAGGCAATGCTATATGCACTGTTCAGTGGGGTTTTTGGAACATATGGAGTCCTGAATATTTCCAAGTGTGAAAGCCACATCAGATATTAAGGCGCATGTCAGTCCCAATCAACACACTCCTCCTGTGCCCTCCCTCCTTCCCTTCCCCCTGTGAGATGTTGCTCTCAAATGGAAATAGTTTTCATTCCACATACATTCAACCAATGAAATGTCTTCTGAGTTCTGTCTCCAGACTGCAGCCCCAGGAACGTGTTAGCAAAGCGAGGGTTTAGCATGGTAGCACAGCAAAAACACAGGATTTGTCAGACTGTGCTGTAAGGCAGCAGGGACTGGCTGTTCCATGGACATCACTGTGCACCCAAGCCACAGACTCACAGACACACCATTCATCTTCAGACCAGGAGCCCTGTGGAATATCTACTCTTTCCTCCTCAAAGGGTTTTCTGATTGAAGTCTAATGGGGCATTTGCACATAACCATCTTGTCTGCACGCAAACAACTGTATCCAGTCCAGGCAAGTTAAATCCACAGAAAACTGAAATCTAAAGGGCACAAGGCAGCTCATCAGCAATCTGCTCTCACTTCATGTCTGCAGGCATTACCCCTTCCAGCAAGGTGGCCAGACAGAGAAGCAGTGAAGAGCTCAGGTCTGCAAGAGCAAACAAACGAGCATTTGAAAATCAGGGTCAGAATTTCCTATCTATGGCCCTATTCCTAGAAGTATTTTACTATTTAAAATAAAAGACAAATTTAAAATTGAAGGTGAACTCACATTCCCAAATGACACAGTTACCAAACACACTGTGAAACTCTCCTCGGGTATCTGGGAATCAGACTTGCTCAGCAATTGCAGCAAGTGTGGGTCAACTCTAATGCACCTGGATTTAATGTGCAGAAATAAAAATCCTAATAAAACGATTGAAGCTCATAATCCGTTTATAAACAATGTCTCTTAGGATAATCCTGATGGAGAAAGCCACCACGGTGCAACTCATACATACCTCAACCGTTTAATATTTCCAGGTGGCTGCCATTGGTACATCGTTGAAAATTTCAAGTAAACAACATTTCTCTAGTATTTGCTCACCCTGAATTGGAACAATTCGGGTATAGTAAATGGAAGTTTTTGAATACCTATCTGTGTTTTAAAAACCACCTTTCCCAGAAAAAAAAAAATTAAACACAGCAGAATGATAAAGAAAATTTAACAATTAGCTACAGCATTGCAGAAAAATAAGGCAACATTCTAGCAAAACATAAATGCAGAGAAATACGTACACTGAGATAAGAGAACCTCCATTTAGAAATGTCAAAAAAACAACTAAAATATTGCCAGTCCTGAATGCCAGGACTAAATGAGGAAAAAAATTAAAATCCCTGGGAAATAACACCAATACAAACCTGTCTGCAATTGTTAAATCAAAAGAAATATACCCAGACCTGAGAGGATATGGACATCACTGTAATTTCAAACCTATTATTTATTTAGACATATTGAAATGAAGGCAATCCTTGCATGCCTTTCCCTAATTTCTTGTCTGTAAGCATATAAGTAGTTCTGTTGCAATAAACAAGTCTGTTCATATTCTCAAAGTTGAAGACTTTTCATTTGAACTTTCATTCAAAAGGGAAGGAAGATGGGGAGAAAGAAGAAAATATTATGGCAACATTGACAATAGTTCCATTGCAGTGACCCCAAAGGAAGGGACTGTTAATACAAACATAGCCTCTTCTCAAAAAACAACCTCAAATATTTAATAAAATTGTTAACATTTTATATTTATATATGTGACACAAAATGTACACCTTCTGCATTTAATTGTTCTTATTATTTTTATTGTCCTTCAAAGCTACACTAATATAATTATTTTTTATAACAATGTATATTTAATCTACTGAATTTCATTTGTGTTCTTTGGATCGTGAACACATCCCAGATACTACACACCACTCTGTTATGCCCAAATGGAATTTCTAACAGACTACAAATCTGCTTTAAAAGAGAAGCTCCTAGTGTGAAATAAACTGAATTTACCTCTACTGAGGACAAAAGTTATTCAAAGGGAAGAGCAGAGACCAGAACATAGTGGCCACAAAGACCTGGTCAGTCTGAAGCAAAAAACCACACAAACTTCCTCTTCTGAAAGTTTCCTCTGGGTCAGAGCTGAGTTAAGAGCTTCCCAAAGGAAAAAGCAAGCAGAAGAGGTGGTCTCAGAAGTGAAGTTGGCTCATCACCATCTACAGGAATTTCTGAAGTCTCCGTGGGTGTCCTAGACCCAGGCTCTGCAGCACCCAGTCCATCTGAGGCCAGAACAGCCAGAGCAACCAGGACATGTTTTGTGGTACTGGCTTTCTGCTTGTCTGCCATGTGATGGGCTCACACTTGGCTTATGGGCACCTCTTTCAAGACCTGAGCAGCAATTTTTTATTCTGCTTTTACAAACTATTTATCCACCTCTACCATTTACCACTAAATTAGTATAGGCACAATTTTTTCCTCATTATTTATTGTTTCTATGCCCATGGACCATGACAGTGAAATAGAAATCAACAAAATAAACCAGATTTTTAAATAGTGGACTCAGAACAACTTTCTGCTGTAATTACAAATGCCAAATTTCATGACACCTTCTTTTTAATAACTGAGCTATAAACTTCTCAATAATGGATCTTGTAATGGAAATGCTAAGTCTCTCTTTACTGCTGTGGCATGAACTTGCTGCTATAATCAGCTATTTTTATCAGTTAGTTGATTGCACCTTAGAAAAAATGACTGCTGGCAGCACAAGTCCTGTTTCATTAGAGACTCTCTTAAATACTTCAGTGTAGTAATACAACCAAGAATAAGAGAAAGAAGGGTTGAAGAGAGTGAAAGAAATACTTTAAGAAAGATGGGGGAGAAGAGAGAAGTGTAAAACTTAAAGGGCAAGGGGAAGGAAGAGGGAATTATGTGCAATGGGTGACAGCCTGCAGACTTGTCATTTCCAGCTCTCCCTAGCAATGAAAAGTGCTGGGCTGGTTTTTGCCCTGGGCACTCTCTGCCCACAGCCAGGGTCCTTTGCCACCCTGGGAATGTCAGCAGCTTCTGGGCTCCTGCTGGGCTCCTGACTCTCCAGACAGCCTTGAAGTCCTGAGCTCTGTGGATAGAAGTCTACCACCACCATCCGAGGCATTGTAAGTTTTCATTCTTGATCGGTCATGTCAAAGGGTTTGTCTTCTCCCTGGTTAAGACTTCAGCTGGCACATGTTCATCCACAGTAATGAGCCTGCAGATTCCTAAAGCTTCCTGCAACCCAGTTTGAGATACATGGCACATATTATATACCAGTCTAGACCAGATAGTTTATCCCTTTACCTGAGTCCTGAGTTTCTTTAACTGTTCTAAGTGTGTCCATGGTACATTGAAAGCCTGCATTATTTCCTGCATTAATAACATCTAACTAACTTCCAGTTGTATGCTCTAGAGGAGCAGAAGAGGACACAGGAAGAATATCAGTAGCCTGTCTTTTCCTGAAAGGTCTTTGAGAAATGCAAGGCAGGTGCAAACCAGAAATATTGTATCTGTTTTCTTCTCTTTAAAAAGTAAACCTAAAACTTTTAAGGCTTCATATTAAATTGCCATTAACAGCATTACCCATGCAGGTGCAGCTTAAATATTGAGCATCCCAAGGACACAGTGGCATCTTCTCTGTGTTAGTCAGTGGGAGCTGGGGACATGTCTACAAAAATCCTGCATTTCAAGAACTTTCACTTAAGAACTCTGTTATGATTTTGCTCAACAGTGCAGAGATATGATAAAGGGAATCCATAAGACACTTAACATACACTGTATAACTAATTATTGAAATATGCAGACATAATCCTCTGACCTTGGAAAAAACTACAAAAACATGTAAATATCATTATGAAGGGCACACTGTTGCAGTATGATGACAAGCAGTATTAAACATACAAAGGAGGGACATTCAAAGGGGTTTTTTGCATGTGCAGAAATTGTAGTTTGTTTTCTCTGTTTTCTCTACTAGCTTCCCAGGCAGTACTGTGCATATGCAGTTAATCATGCCTGTGTTTATACAGCCATATTGCAATTGCATTCAAGTTTTCCTAACTCTTCAACATTTAAATGAGAACCATAATGCTGACCATTAGAGAGAGCCAAATGCTGTATTGTAAAGAGAGAAAACCAAAACCCCATGGATCTTGTATAAGTTACAAGATGAGGAGTCATTAATTACATGGCTTTATAACCCTAATCCCTCAAAAATACTTTCTAGCCCTATTCCCTCAAATCTTCAGAATTTATCCCATTTTCCCTTCAAACTGTTCTTCAAAACAATTCTTCAAACTGTTTAAAAATTCCTAAAATATTTTGTGATCCTGCACTGTTGCAAAACTTCCTCCTGACTTGGACAGAGCCAAGACTAGACCCAAAGCAAACTCTGTCCACAGTCTTTCCACACAGATTATGCTGCATTTCTCCCATTTCTTCCAGCCTTTAGGGACCAAAAGCCAGTGAAAGCCATACCATTTACATACCCAAGGAACTCCTTGTTCTACTTTTGTAGTCCAAAGATGCTGGAAAAGTAGAAAAGAACACTAAAGACACAAGAAGTAGAAATTATATGACCATTTTATATATTCAATCTCTACTAATTTCCCTGCCCTAGGTCTCTAATTCTCTCAGATAAGACTTCAAAAAATATTTCTGCCTGAAATATGTCCTCACACCCCCAACACTGACAGAATGCGTATTTGCATGTACTAATTTGGTATAGGTTTAAAAGTAAGGAAGAAAGAAAGAAAAACTCCTTTCTTTCTTGTGAAAGACCTGAGTAAATGGATCAATTATATAATGAGATCTATGCAAAAATGCTTTCAGCAAGATGCACATTGCAACCCTCAGCCAGGCAGCCCCATTAATATGAGTGAAGGTGAGCCATCTGTGAAGGTGAGGCATTGCCTCCGAGTTCCACAGTCAGTATGAGCATCACATCCTCAGCCACAAGGCAAGTATATCACAGGTGTATTCTAGGGCAAGAGCACTGGAGCATAGAATAGAATAGTATCACTCTTAAATAAAGCTTTTTGTGGTTACAAAACAATTGTAAGAGTTTTCAGGAAACTGTCCTGTTTTATTAAGCAGAAAAAGTCTTCTCCACAATGTTGTGGAAGAGCAATTCCTGCGAGTGACTGAAGTATAGCCACTGTCTTTTTCCTTTTTCTTTTTTTTTTTTTTTTTTGGTGGCTTTAATTTGCTTGTTCTTTATGTTCATTGGCAGCTCTGCTGAAATGTATCTTTGCAACCTATTGTCTTAGGTAAGATTATATCAACAGCTCCAGAAGGACCACTTTTAAAAATAAATTCTGCTTTCCCTTATCATTGACAGGAATCACATTTACATATTCTCCTGGTGGAACTGATAATGCACCAGATGATTAATGTGCCTCGATGTAGTGATACCTGTAGACTGTTTGATCAATGTCTTGCAAAGAAAGTGTCTTTCATTCAGTATGCTCAGAGTCCAAAAATGCCCTGTGATTAATGTAACTAAATGTTTGGGGTCAGTTGAAGCTCCAGTTCTTGTTCTGATTCAATATCAAACTAAAGATAGGTCACAGGAGAGTGGATTAGTCATGTGAGGAAAAAGTCTGACCATGCAGACTTTTTCGAACCACCTCCTTAAGAAACATAAAGAAGAGTTCTAGTATTTTTTAGTTACCACTAGAGTAATCTGCACCATTTTCTCATCTCATTGTTAAACAGAACAGCCCAACATACTAAGCCTTTTAATGCCAGGATACTTTCACTATAAAAATAAGAGGGTTTGATTCAGTCCTTGGCATTGAAGTTTGGATTTATTCAGATTTATTTATTACTGTCCGTGAACCATGAAAATCCAAGTCTCTGAAGTTATTCCCCAAAGAAAGCACTTCATACAGTTGGAAGATAACAAAATGTTTAATGAATACTAGACCTTTTCTTGGTTTTATTTGATTATCTGGGGTAACACTGACTATTTCTGCTTGATCTTATATCAGCTGTTTTGTGTCTTGTTAAAAATAGACATGAGATATAGGAAATACAGGAACCTGCTGAGGGATGACTTTCACTTCCTTTCATATTTGCTCTTTTCCTTGAAAGTGAAGGAGGTATAAAAGCCACTCAGCCAGTGAGGGGAAATGTCTCCACCTGCCACTTTGCCAGCTCTTTTCCTACCTTTGTCTCATTTCAAACACATCCCTGACCAGAAGGCAAGAAAGTAGACTAAGGAAAGAGCTCAGATGCACACTCTCATCTAGCTCCCTACATGGTGAACTTGGTCGCCTTAATCTGTCTCTAGAGTAATAGTCCTTGAAACTAAGTGAAGATAAATCCAGGCCAAAATATGGCATGCTGGGAACAGATAAAGGCATCTTGTAGGATAAAGGCACTTTGTAGGACATACAGAAGTTGGAGCTGGAATGGCTACCAGTTCCAGGAGCTTAAAGGTGATGTGTAAGTCCCTTAGTCCCACAAGCTGCTGCACTGCACCTCCCTGTCCTCAGCTCTGGCTTCACACACCACAGAGGCAATGCCTTGTCAATGTACAGGATGTATCCTGGACTCTGTCCAGACCCACTGATGCAGAAACCTCCTCCTATGCCATGCTGCCTCTTATGCTATTGAGTTGCTTCTCTTGCAGCCAGGCTTCACAAGGCCAACTGGCATCATCTTATATGCAACCTCTGCCAACGAGAAAGAGGTAGTGAGAGCCACCTGAAAACTGCTGGTTTCCAATGTGGTTAATCTTATGGACCACAATGATCTCCAGAGTAAGACAATGAAAGAGCAGGTAAGAAAATGTATTATTGATGAATTTTCACTCTTCTTCTTATGTCCTCAGAACTGACTAAGGCACCATTGAAAGTATAGCCTGGGCCTTAATTCCTGTGTTGCAAATGAGCATCTCTGGCAGCAATGCCCAGTTTGTGCCTTGCTGAAATTCCCAGCTGATGTGGGCTCCAGCCAGTGGCTCCTCTCTCTGATCTTTGCACAAGGAAAGATGACAAACGTGGTACCAAGTTTACACTCATTAAATGTAATCCACTTCAGCAGCTCCATTTCATACTTTCCTTATGGCAAACAAAGGTTTCTGGGCTGTGTCATTAACTGCAGTGGTGCACAGGACATTCCTTACCCTCTGTCTAATGCTTTCCATAAACACAGATTAATTCAGTGCTTCACAACTGCACTGTGTCCCTACAACATCAAAACTGATGAGAACTTTCAACTTTAAGAAACTATAAGAGGCTCTGAGATTGTATTTATTATTGAAGAAAAACTCAAGACTAATAATCATATTGTAAAGACTAATATAGCTGCAAAAGTTAATTAATGAAAAATAACTATTATGAAAAGTGTTATCAATAATTTCAGGAATAACTTACATGCATAATGAATGAATTTTGCCCAGGGGTAATAGCTTGCATCTTGGCCTGATTTAGTATGGAGAAACTGCATCATAATTAAAGGCAGAATTATCACATAGTATAACTGCGAGCTTTATCACTGCTTGGTAGGATCCTAAAACTGTCATCAAAATGTTAAAATTACACTCACTTAAATGATCTCTATAATACGAAACTATGTGCATGTGGATTTATTACCCTCACTATAATGTGAACAACTTCACCATCACTGTTTTGTAAAATGCTAATTATTCTGCGTCAAAGATATATATCAAAATAAAACAAGATGGTGCTTTTAAAGAGAGTAGGCTTGAGGCAGGAACTTTACCAAATACACTCTCTTGATTTTAAATATGGATTAAATTATTTGTCATTTGAAAGGTTTGGGGTTTCCTATTTAATTTCTTGGGTAGTTTTGTAAGTGACATTGACTTAGGCTACTAAAACATAAAGGATTTTTCATTTTTTTGAGAAATATATTTGATCTGTTTTTTTCAGTAACAGAATAAGAAGGAAAAAGTGATTTCCTTGCTTTGGGAAGAAGTTCAAGTTACAAAGTGCAATCAACCCCTGAGAAATGACCTAAATGTCTATGTCTCTTAAGGGACTAATTCTTGCACATACCCAAATCCAATGGAATAATAAAAAAGCAGTTACTTTATAACAGAATAATGTATTGGGAAAATAAGTGGATGATATTTATACACTCTTATATTTAAATTTTGTGTAGACAATATATACTCAGCACAAACCATTACATCTCTAGCAAGGTTTTGCTATTATGTTAGAGATTTTATTGCACCTCACCAGTAAACCTGCTTCTCATCATCAAATACCATCTAATTGCACAGGAGTCTTATTAATGCACAATATAGCAATGTTTTAAATTATATGGGCTCATAATGGATTACACAAAATATGAACAGTGTTGTTCATCAAAACCTTAACTTCACACCTACCAACATTATTTAATTAAAACTATTTGTTAGAAGGAATAGATTTAATCTAGTCTTATCTCTAGAGAGATTTTAAGGTCCTGATTCTGCAAGGATACTTCTATCCTTTCAGATTTCATTTCCAGGTCTTAGGTTTTTAAGATTTTCACATTCATAATTCTGCAAACACAAACATTTGCAGATATTAAGGCCTGCTCAGAAATCCTAACTAAGTATGCAGGTAGTCTTCTTGTTCGATAGCCAAAAAAAAAAAAATTTAAAGTAACAGACAACAGTGGCATTCAAACAGTACCAAATTCAGTAAAGTCCTGAAGGAAAAGTTAAGCTGATAGACTATTACCATTTATTAGTTGTTATAATTATAGCTTTGTGAAATCCTTAGGATGCCTACACAAAGTTCTCTAGTTTTTCCATGAACTTGAAAGGATTTTCACCTCTCTGCCTTATTTTCATAGGACTAGGGCTATTGTGAATTCATGAACAGGTTATAAACCACTCCTCAACTCCATCCTAGGCAAAGTAGGATTTACCTAATATTCTCCAACAGGACGTATTTCAGTTCCAACATTAACTCGGTTTTATTGCAATTAATTAGAAATGCAATCCTTTTCCACAAAATGCTAAATTCTATAAAATCCAACTACATTTTCTTAAAAAAAAAAAAAATCTCTGCTGTGTTCATCTCAGGCAAATTAGTTTCTTTGAAAGCACATGAGCTTATTGGGAGGAACACTTGGAAATGATTGCTAAAGAGGAAGGTTGCATGGGGTACGTCTTCTAAGACATTGAAGAATGGAAGCAAATGGGAGTGAATGAACAAATTAATGATTAAGGAAGATTTTTTTTTTTATTTATTCTGGAAGCTCTGTCCAGCTTGGCCTCCCAGGTTCAAGTAATCTTTCACTGTCAAAATATGCCACGAGATTGATTCAATTAAGATTAGCGGCACTAGAGAAAAAAAGTGGCATGGTTTACTTTTGATTAGTATTGTCTTTCCTCCCATCTCCCATTGTGACCCCTACAACCAAGATAGTTTAAATATATTAGATGATGAAAGTAAATCATTTGTCCAGTATGAATAAGCACAAGAGGAAACAAGCTTAATCACCACTTATATTTTAGATGCTTTTACATCTTTGCAAAAATTCTCTTTTTCATTTCACATATTGAATTTAATTGACTTACGATTAACTCTTACTCATATCTAAAATAGGGGCAATGGTGTTGAGCTGGAAAAAAAGGGCAGGGTGCTGAATACAGTTTACTGCATGAAGTAGTGTAATTCCCAATATAATTACCTTTGAAGGTGGATTAGTTCTATCCCTCTTGCATCAGAAGTGCTTTAAGAGTATATAAAGGACACTTAGTTCCCATATCACACATTAGCAGGTAGATTACATTTGAAAATTAGCTGGAGACTCAGGGTGTTCATCTCCCTGCTGTCACTAGCATGGCCTACATTTTCTGCTGGTACAAATGGGATAAACTGTCTTGAAAACAATAGAACCAGACATACTTACAGTAGATGAGAATTTGACTGAAAGCCTGGATTGGTTTTTTTTTTCCTTACATCAGAATGAAAAAGGAAGCTAATTCCCATATTATCCATTCTGAAGAAAAATGTTACTGCATTTTTTCTATTTTTTCACAGTCTCCTAGGACACAGAAAGATGAAATAGCTTAAATCAGACAGGTATCCTAGGCTTCACAGTAACTCAGATAATAATAGGTAAAGGAGCACCATTTGCTACTCTAGTTATGTTTCTGTCACTGTATAAAAAGGTTTTATTCAGTTCAACAAAATAGATCATAAATCTAGTGCACAGTGTATTGCCTTTATGTTTCTGGAGCTACCCATAAAGTAAAGGTTAACTAATACATCTATTTTAATTACAAACAAACTCAAAGAACAAAATCTCACCTTTAAGTGTTATAACACGAAAACTACAGACCAATGTTAGCCAACAGCAGCTTTCAGGAACATAATCTTGGCCAGCCAGGGGCTGATTCTGACCCAAAGATGAAGTTTCTTCTGACTTATGCTAAGATTTCAATAATGGCACAACGATGTAAAAGGTAATTTTTAGCACTCACGGTGTTTGATAGAAATACATGTCAATCACAAATATTTTTCCCTGAGTTATATGAGGTGGGATCCTCATCTGGATCCATGTCAAGTAATACTGGTAGAGGGTTGATAGGTAAAGGACACCAACATAGCCTTTTATCTTTGCCCCAAATTCATATTCCAAACCAGTGTCAGCACTGAGTGTAATGAAATCAGAAGTCTCAGTTCAGTCCCTAGTGGCATTAGTTCACATTATAAAATCATTACACATCATTTGACAATGTTGTGCACTGTTAGCATAGAGAAGAACTTGTTCTGTGTCTCTCGGGGAGACGGTCCCCACAGAAAAGATCAGGTTTGTGTGTGATGAGGAGGTGCAGGGGCGAGTGCAGCTGGCTGGTTGATAATGAGCACTTTGATGTTTAGCATTTTTACTCCCTTAACACTCATCAAGACCAATATTTGTCAGAATACAAAGAGGGGAAAAAAGTCAAATTGTTTTCTAAAAGGGCAACTGAGTAACATTTACCTAGTACAAGTTTAAAGAGCAATTCAGATGTTGGAAAATACACAGAATGTATTAAAACAGCTTTGTCTGTTGCTATTTAAAACATCTTTGACTATTGCTGGGCTGGAACTTCAATGTAAAAACATGGATGTTTTCCTATTTCCTTTCTTTTTTTTTCCCTTTTAAAGGCAGATTTACAGCATAACATCTGATCTCATACACTTGCCACCATGATGCTCTCCAAAGACCCTGAAGACAATGGATCCTTCCGAGTCAAGCAAAAGAGTGAGTGTCTGCAGACTGGGTGTCTAACCTGCATCTGGGGGTTTGAAAAGCTCAGGCAGAGCCTGTCTCTGCTCACAGTTTCCCCAGCACACAGTGGGCTGTTTATAGCCTGCTTTCACAGCTTGCACCAGCACATCTTTAATGACTGGGAAAGAATCCTGTCTTTAATTGTAGTTGAAAAAATAAGTCTCTTTGCAGGCCACATAACAGGCTCTCTCAAGTGGGTTGAGCCACAATTGCAATTGGAATATAAAGCAGCAAGGACAAATAACTAAGCAGTTAATTAGCTCTGCAATTTTAGTTAAGTATTACATTGGCTTTTGAATTGTGGAAAAGTCACCATTCCCAAAAGCATGGGTGAAACTATCTGGACAGCTGCTGGAAAACCCAGTCCCCAGGGGTGACATTTGCAACTGCAAAGGCTGAGGATGGTAAAGTCAGGTAAAACTGGCTGGAAGCAATTAGTTTGCTACAGCATGATAACTTCCTTGTGTTGGTCCTATGACAACTTAACTTGATGCAAGTCAAGACCAGAGAGTTGTCCTGTCTGAGCCTCATGTTCCTCCCCTGTGCCTTCCTGCTCCTCTAGTGGGATGAAATAGATCAGGGAGGCTGGGCAGGAGCCAGGACCATACTGGGGGAGAAGAGCACAGGAGCCCTACTTACACAGGTCCAACCACAGCAGAACCAGTGCCTAAAAAGTATGTACTGAACAATCTTGGCTCTGGCCTACCTTAAACATTACAGCAATTGAAGTGATTTACAATAGACTGAAAAGCCTGTCATGTCCCTTGACAGAACACTGAGGGTTGAAAACATCTGGGTCTGATTAGCTGCCATCAGCCTAGGGCCCCCAAAAGCCATGGCTCAGGCCTAGAGCACCATTAACATCTGAATTTGGAGGCAATTTCACCAAGCAAGTTGCACTTCCTTCTCTGTCGGCCAGTTCTCGAGTTCTTTGATTTGGGTTTCTGCCTCATTTTCATAATTTCTCTGAAATTAATATACCATGGTTTGTTTTCATTTGTAAGACTAATGTTCTGATACAGTCTCAGTACCCAGATTGTTTTAAACAGAGCAACCTTGCTCATGCTTACCCTGACACAATAAAATCAGGAGACATGACAATACTAAACACACTCTAGGTAACCATATGCAGGCTTATCTACTGTTCACCTCAGTGTAAATACTTTCAAAACAAAATTAGGGACTAAGTGACTGTTCCAATTGTTCCAAGTCCTTTCTGCTTTAAATTGCTTCTCCAGCAGCTGTAGTCTGGAGGCTGGGGGGACGACGGTCTTGGAGATATCTGGCTTCATTCACCATTCATTCTTAAATGGTGTAACAGTTTTATGGCCTTTCCTTAATGATCACCCATTGTGTAATGGATTGCCAATCAAGGATCACTTAATGACAAAACAGAATAATTTAACCCCTATTCAAATGACAATGCCCAGAATTGCCCACGTAAATGTCTTTACACAACAGAAAGTTTTTCAGCTGAATGAGGTAAATAACATTAACAAGCTATTATCCACTAGCTCTTCCTCACCAGTTACAAAAGACCGACCTTTGAACTCTGAACTTTTTCTTTGACTGATCGCCACCATTATAACATTTGTGTTAGTCATCTAAAACTGCAGGTGTAGCCACTTACAATACCTAATAAAATGTGTAGGCTTCAAGGGAGGAGAAACTCAGAGCTCAGAGGAACAAAACGGCAAGAATTAGCAAGGACATTTCAAAAGGGTTAATGTCCCATAATTGTCCCTCAGCAGAGGGCTGGCACAGCAGAGGCTTTGCTGCCCGCGTCCCATGAGGGCAGATCCTGGCACTGGGCACAGCTGGCAGCAGCTGCCCAGGAGCTCCGGCCTTTGAGCCACCGACCGTCTTGTTCTAAGGTCACCTTAGGAAATGTCACTTGGGTTGCTAAATCACAGAGATAGTCTTAAAAAAATAGTTATCACTGCTGAATACACCACCAAGGGAGAAGTGTGTAGTGCACACTGTCAACTTCCCAATCAGCGAAAGTTGGCGGTATCACTTCTTTTAGGTGACTGATCATACACTTATGAAAAAATGAAACATCACGAACATGATGTTAAGAAACAGAAACTGCTGGGCAAGAGGTCTATAAATACCTGCTCTCTCAGTGGAATACACTTAGGAAGAGAGAGGAGGTATTTTCAAATCGGATACAACCCCTAAGAATCTAGAATAGGCCAGTGATCATCCTAGGAGCTCTACAGAAACTAAAATTAGTCAAGACCTTGCTTACTTTTAACCACAGCCTGGGGTTCAGTGAACTGACACAGCAGAGGTGGCACCTGCACCGCACCCTGTCTTTGATTTGAAAATGAATGAAGAGACAACTTGCAGAGCAGAAGTTATGCGACACAAAGTTAGAGGACAGCAAGGCAAGCAACTTACTCCTTTCATATGATCTTTACACATCTTTTAAAAACTGAAACTGATGGAAAGTGAGTGCAAAAATAAGTAGTTGTTTACTGGTTTTCACCAAAAGTGAATTTAAAAGGCAAATCAGTTACAACACAACCACTTATTGGAACCAGATTTTAAATTTGTACAGTATTTACAAGACTTGCCTTAAAAGAAAAGGCACAATATATTTTGATTTATTTAGACAGTCTGAAGTAAGCCAGATATGTTCCAGATAAAAGTTTCAGCATTATGATCAATTCTGTGACAAAAATATGCACAATGTATTTGTCTAGTAATAAATTTAGAGACATTTTGAACATGGCTGTGGATATACTGCAATTACAGAAATAAGGAACTTGATCAAATAATGTGTTCACTTTGAATCATTAATGCAGTTAGATTTAAATAATTGAAATACTAACTTTATTAATGTTTTGAGTTGAAATAATATCAAATAATATAATACTATTTTAGATAATTAGTATGTAACAGAAGCTAATCTAATATAAGAAAAAAAAAAGAAAAATAAATCAGGTGTTAACAATGACCTCTTGATTCCCACCAACATCTAGGGGAATTTAGGGATTCTGAATGTATACTGTTTTAATTTTTTTTGCCATCTTTTGTACTGATGCCTCACAAAACCATGCTGACCCTGTCAGAAAAGGCTTACAGAATTTGCTCTCTTGAGTAGCTCCTATAGTCACATGCATATAAACATTACCAAAAAAGCCCCAAGCAAACCAGAAAAAAACCCAACCAACAAAGCAAGACTTCATACCTAATAACCAACTAGATAAGTCCTAAAGACCTGGTCACAGAGCCTTAAGCCAATGAACTGGGGATGGATTTCCTGTTTTGGTACACACATACTCAGAAATTCAAATTAAACCGTCTCTCTGTAATACCAGAATGGATGGCCCACAGATCCAAATGGGGACCAGCAGACCTGCCCATTTCAGTCACTGCTTTAAACAAAGAACAAGTCAGGAGTGTCCAAAAATCTTTGAATCCCAGCAAGATGAGCTGAATGAGATGGTCTTTATCACAAAAGGAGACACAAACCTACCTCCATGGTAAACATTTCTGGCAAGGTCAGTAGGGATGATAAAGGAAGAATGACAGATATATTTTTTTTTTTCCTGAGAAGCTGCATGTGCATTCCTAGGCATGTCCCTGTCTTTGTTATTTTCTTCAAGGAGAAAATATTGCAGCTACCAGAACAGCTGGGCCAGAAAGAGCTTCCAGCAAGAATCCCCCAGTTGCAATCCACTTAGCAAAACTGGACCCAAATAATATATCACATACCTCCATGGAAAGAATGGGTACAAAAGCTACAAGACAATTAAAGTGTTGACTGAGTCAAAACCAGGCACTTTTAACTATTTCTGGTACCCACCTCTAGCAAGGCTTGGAATCCCACTGCCACTGTTTTCTTCCCTATTTTCTTTAACATTCTTGTGTTTCACATAAAACACACCCACATATTGTATCAGAAATAATTACATGCCAGACAGAATAGGTATGGGATGCTTCAAATAATTGCCTATAGTGTCCCTGATGTGACCAGCAAAGGGCTGAGGGAGAACAAAAGAAGTTGATAAAGAAATCCACAAATATTCTAGAGGCTGACATCACTTCAGTTTCAGAATAGGTATGTTGGACACACCAATACACACTGCTTATATTGAAGTATTTTCTTTGAGGCCAAAGAATCAAGAGAGAAGTTTAGAGAAAGACCAAATATTCAAAAATCACTGACAGCCCCCAACTGTCCTATGAGATGGGCACAAACCACACTTACAGCAGGGCTTTCTCTACCTCCCCAGAACCCCTGGTACAGGTTACTTGAACTGCCTGGTGTCAGCCACAAGCCCTGACCCGTGTGATGCTCAGCTTGCTAGGGGTGAAGGCACACACATATCGTCGCACGGGGACCTGACACGGTCTTATCTCAGGCCTTTTGCCGCTGACATTTGTCGCTGGTTCAAAACTTATTATAGCCACCATCTCCGCTTAAATTTACAGATACGTTTTAATTAATGGGGGAAAATGTGTTTATCTCCTCCGAGCAGTGCCTGGCTTCCAAGCGTTTGTTATCTCCGGTGTGAGATTTAGACTGACAAGAATCAGCGCTTCCCACGCCGCAGCTCCGCGCCGGCGGCCGGGCGGGGCCGGGAGCGGGGCGGGAACGGGGCCGGGGGCCGGGAACGGGGCGGGAGCGGGGCCGGGAGCGGGACGGGAGCGGGGCGGGAGCGGGGCCGGGAGCGGGAGCGGGAGCGGGGCCGGGAGCGGGAGCGGGAGCGGGAGCGGGGCCGGAGCGGGGGACGGGAGCGGGACCGGGAGCGGGGCCGGGAGCGGGGCGGGAGCGGGGCCGGGAGCGGGGCCGGGAGCGGGGCCGGGAGCGGGGCGGGAGCGGGGCCGGGAGCCGGGCCGGGGGACGGGAGCGGGACCGGGAGCGGGGCCGGAGCGGGGCCGGGAGCCGGGCCGGGAGCGGGGCGGGAGCGGGGCCGGGAGCGGGGTCTGCCCCAGCCCTGCTCACACAAGTGTGCAGAGCACATCTGCCCGGGCTCTGGCAGCTGGGGCCTGTGACAGGCTGAGCGTCAGGGAGTGCAATTAACGCTAAAGAGTTTAATTGTGAGTAAACAATACCGCATCACGGAGCGGCGAAGGCAGCAGCAGGGACTGAAGGGCCGAGCACTCCATCACAGATGTGGCCGCTGCGGTGCTGTCACTGAGGCTCTCCCTGCCCGTCTGCACCCTCCGAGCGGGATTTCGGCGCTCTCCATCATCCGCAGCCATGCCCCGGGCGGTGCGGGATGCCCGAAGCACTGCGGCTCGACCACTGCTGGGGGAACGAGACACTGCCCACCGCCCCAGACAGGGTTAAAACATGTGAGCAGACAGCTCCAAGAGAGTGCTAGACACGCTCTATATTTTTCTTAAATAATAACATGTTTCTTTCTTTAAAATTGCCGTCTGACTAAATGCGTGTGTCACACTCTCAAAAACACATAGGCCTGGGAAGCCTGGGTACAGATGGTTTGGGAACAAGGAGTTGGTTGACATGAATAATTACCCAGATTCTGAGTGCCCTTGAACAAATTGTTTCAGCTTATCGGAGGTAAATCTGAGGAGCTGGAGCAGTTTCTGCTCGCTGTGCCTTAGTTTCCTTTTCATAAAATGGGAAGAGTTCTGAGACTGAGAGACTGTGGGGATTATCTGCAGATCCTGTGAAATGATAAAACACACACACCAGCTGAATAAAGTTTATGAGGGAAGATACCGAATTCTTGTTCATCATTTTGTTTCTTTCTTTTCCCTTCACTCCCATTCTCATTGCTTATTGATTTTTGTTTCCAGCTGACATATGAGCGACAGCCTACATTAAGACAACAGCAACTGAAGCATCAGGAAAGTCAACATCACTATATACCATTAAGAAATCTGCTGTTTGATGATGCACATTTACCACTCCAAGAAGTGCCTTAGGGAAATACAACCACGTCTGAAGAGGGACTAGTACTAGGTGGGTGGGCTTCAAAAAAGCATTGCTCTGCATGATGTCCAGTAGGAGAATCCCTTTCAAAAACAGTGAGATGGATGAGCTGTCATCAACCCACTTCATTCCCTGCTTTGCAGAACACTCATAAAATGGGCAAAGGACAGTTTTGGTTTGTTCAACACACAATAAAAATGCACAAAAGGTGATTGACATGAAGAAATTGCAAGTGTAGTAAACTAAACATATGCTTCTGGAAGCACTGCTCTACTAGAATAACTCAGGCTTGTGTATCCTCTAGCTGCTGAAAGACTAACCACCACTTTAAAACAATTGAAATCCCTATATATTGTAAGTATAAGCTCTTAATTAATTTGCCATATTATATGTATCAACAGCTAGACAGAAATGGAGCTTAACAGCAATTTATCTTCAATCATGTTTTGAAGCCAACACAAACATTTCTACGTTTTACCCTGCTTTTGACTCACTCTGTAAGTAGAAGCAAAAGGGCCCAAATCACTGCTGACGTGAACATCATAAAAGGCGTAATCTGGCTTAAATCAGTACCATTGAGTCTTCTTGTGCCAGCAGTGAACTGGGATCTCTGCCTTCACTCATGACACTGCAATTAAGAAGAGAATTTGATGTAAGAATAGTTATGAATGAACTCACAAGACTCTCACCCTTTCAGGAAGTGTCACAGGCACCAGGCTTGCATGGTCCCAAGGCTGCATTTTGATTGCTAGGCAGGGACATTCTCCCTTACCTGTTAAGGAAAATCAACTGTGCTCTCCCGCAAACACACATGCAGTGTACAAATCCTGTACAGAGGTTTTCACCGAGGTGTTCCCACTTCTCCTGAACCCACGGTGGAACAGGAGCCTCTGCTCTGGGCTGACAGCAGCTCCTTTCCATTATGCAATCCATTGAGGGAGCACATCTCCAGCTGGGTTTCTCTATGCATAGGACACACTCAGTAAAGGTACTGGAGGTGCAACAGAACAGAAAAGATAAGAAACAAAACAAAAACAAACTACAGTACCATCACCTTCACACACACATGCACAAAAAAAACCAAAAACCAACAAAGTAAAAGGGAAAGTTAAAAATAAAAAGAGATTGTGCAGGAATAAAGGATTCCCCTGTTTGCTCTGTCCAGGGGTTTGTGTTGATATTTTCATCAAGAACATTACCATTTGTGCTGATGAACACAGGCACCACATACTTTGACTTGGCCATTGCATTAGCCTTATACCACCAGGGCTCGTGGCCTAGACTTGACTTGAGCAGGTAAATGAGGAGTTTCCTCTAGCTTTTGCCATTCAGCACTGTACAAATATTAGTAAGGCAGCTCCAAAATCCAGATGCTGAAACCTGAGGAATGGTTACAGAAGGGTGGCCGTCTTCAACAGACTCAAGTGGAAGAACAGACAATCTTGCTGAGACAGCCGGCCCATATTTGTATTCTCCAGTTTATTTACTCTTCCTCTGATTATTTCATTAGCTCTTCACTTTTTTAATGAGTGTAATCCCACAACTCCCCAAGCATGCACACTACACAGCCTGTCCCCAGAAATTAACTCCTTCTGCCTTTATAAAGCTCCCTCACAAACAGACTGCTCCACACAGTACACACATATCCATGTAACTAACACAATTTGCCAATTTGCCAAAGGGTAAAAAACTCTAAGCTCCCTTTATTTGTCTTGCTGCTGAGTGATCTCAGCCCCAGTGACTAAGAGTCAAGCAGCGAGCTGAGGGGAGATGATGCTGCAGCTATACTCACCTCAGCTGCAAGCAGCGGAGCTGCCATCTTGCTAATCAGCTTTAATTTAGCTGTCTCACAGCTTCATAAGTAAATAAAGAATTACTTAGTGTCAGAAATACCAGTATTTAACAGTAGAGTTTAAAAAGTATGGTAATTAAAAGAGTGCCACAAGTCACAGCTCTGTGCAATCCTAACAGATTGTAGGGTTTGCCTTTTTGAACCTCTCAGCACGTTTAGAAACTTGAGTAAAACAACAAAAGGTGTTAATAGCTTTAAGGGGAGCACCATGCTGATAGATTACCCATTATGGTTACCCACTTACAGTGAAATGGCAAATAGGTTTGATCAATTCGATTTTAATGCAAAGTGGAACTTGAAAAAACCAGCAATGAGCAAAGAGAAGACCTTTTGTTGCTAATGTGTCTGAAAAAAAGCACTTAATTGAGGTCATAATAATATTAGCAGTTATTCACCATCAATAATTCAGCCTTATTTATTACTACATGGTAAAGTTCTGTCAAACAGGAATCGTTCCGGCTTTGTTATACATGTTAACATGAAGCTAGCTGTTGGATGACTGGTATATATTTCACCAGCTGCTCAAAACTGCGGGATAGCAAGAACTAATGATATTCTTTCTTGGTCCTTGCATTACATAATAGTTAATTTGCTGCATGCAGAAATATATGTTACAAATATAATAGTCCCACATCAAGTATGCATAATAAAAAAAGCATTATATCTGAAACAGTGACTGACTAATCTTGCCTGAGCTATCTGTCATATGGAAAACAATTTCAATTCCTGCATGATTTAGTACTCCTACAGCAGGAGAAACATAAATTCTGCCTTTTCACACAGTTCTAGTCACCTGTGATTAGTTATCTTTAAAAAAATCTAAACGAACATATAATTGTACAATTATATATGCAAACTCCAGTGTTAAAATTTAAAATGTATTAGTCTCGTAAAATGGCTCATTAATCTCTGGGTCTTAAAGGACATACTTGTCCAGTAATGAGCCAAATGCAGGAAATATGTGTGATGGTGGATGGGGGAATTTTACCTCATAAGGTTTTGGTTGGGGTTTTTTTTTTGTTTGGTTGGTTTGCTCTTGTTCTTGTTTTTAACCTTAGAATAATTTTATTTCTACAAAATCTGCTTATCAAACACAAAGAAGTTGTCAGTGACAAAGTCAATTGTAGTTCTCCAGTCATTAACTATGGAAATAAGCTGTTTTGAAGAGATTAGTTTTTCCTTATACACGATATTCATGGGTTTATAACAGCTGTATAATTACTGACTGGAACTGCAACCAGAAAGGTTGGGCAGGAATATTGATCTCTCCGTGTCTGCTAATGACCACTTCTCCTCTGCGCTGATGGAAGGAAGCCTTCTATTAGATTTTTACCACCATCCTCAAGGGAAAAAAAAAAAAAAAAAATAGGAAAAGGAAGATCATAGGGGCACCTGTGAAATAGAAAGTGTGCCCCAGCCAGAGTGTGAGGCGGCGCTCGGAGCGGTTCGGGAGCCGGAGCCAGGGGCGCAGCGGGCAGCGAGCGCCCGGGGTGATGGATGGTGCGGGGGGAGCCGGCCGCTCCTCCGGGAGATAATCCACTCGGCAGCACGGAGATGGCTCCTTGAAGGAGCTAAAGTAGACTGACACAATGGCCTGCGAGGCATTAAAATGTAGGAATTAAAAACTGTTAAATTGCACAGAGGGATCCTTAACCTCAGCCCTTTGGCAACAGTGATGTTTCTTCTCTTTTCTTCTCCCTCGCCTCTTCTGGAAAGTGATTTGCTTTATTTTTTTCCCCAAATGCCTCACTCATCAGACCACACTAATTCTGGATGCCAGTTCCCTGCCGTACACAAACCCTGTGAATGAAGGGAATAAAGCATCTGAAAGAATGCCTCGAAAAATAACTTTGTTTTCTCCTGGCTGCTCCTGCCCCTCTCCCTGCCCTATTCCACAGCCATGGCCAAAACCGTCATCGCTCAAAAGCATCCCTGGATTCATCGATCCTTTTGGCCCCGCAAATGGAAGGTCTGCAGACAAGCCTTCTTCTGCAACTGGGACTGTGCAGGTTCCGGGCACCATTTGAATGAGAAAGGTGAGGCTCTGTGTTCTCTAAATCGACAAGCAAACGTTCAAAACGATTTTAACTGGGGACAATTATCGCTTGCCCTGGAGCTTAAATAGATATGAGCTTTTAGATTTCTTTTCTTTTTTTTTTCTTTTTTTCCCCCTGAAACACAAGTCATCCTCAGGCTCAAAAACTGACATGTGGTTCCTGACAATAAGAGGGTATCACTCAGCCACTTTGTACAGAACTGCTTAAAGAGACGACTCTTCTTCCCTAGCTGGTGGGTTGGTTTGGGGTTTTTGTTGTTTTTAAACAGCGTGACATTTAAAAAGTTATTAGAGCATTATTACTGCTTTTTAATGAATAAAGCTTTATAAAACTACTGATATGGAATTAACATAAGTTTACCTCTGAATGCAAGTCTCTTTTTTTTTCTATTTTACTATCCATTACTTCATTAAATCAACATTGAAAAAGACTAGCCTTGCCAAATTTCTCACTGCACATTCCACTGTTTGCCCATGACAGTATTTGAATGTGCTTATTATTTCTAGTAAAGCCCTTATCATTTTCACTGTGAAATTTAAATCACCCTGATCCAACTCTTCTTAGCTAAAGTCAGCTTTATCAACCACAAGAGATGTGGGATTTTAAAAAGATCTGAGTAAATTCACATTGTTTGGATAAACTCATTCAGGGGGTTCAGCAAATGAAAGCTGAAATAGATATGTATTCCAAGGAGGTTATGGACTACTCAAAAACAAAGAAGTTAAGGCATAATTAGAAAAAAAAGTTAATAGTATCAATATCTTTTTAAAAATGAGGGCATTCACAGACTAGATTTTGAATTGGTATTTCTGTGTCTCCACAATAATTCAAGTGAAAAGCAAGGAAAAAAAAAAAAAAAGAAAGAAAAATAACCCAAAACATTAAACTGTTTACACAAGGATTTTTTTTCTAGAATCCACTCTGCTATGTTATCTGGTCAATGTTGTGCTATCAAAAAATGTTAAGGGCTGCATTTATGCATTATCCCACAATTTAAGTAACTGTGTATCATGTATATTTAAAACCATCTCTCTGTAGTTTTAATTATCTCAGTCTGCAGGGAAAAAACGCAGCTCCCATGCCTGAGACCGAAATGAAAGTGCTGCATGCTGACAGCTAAGATGTCTGTCCTAGCTTGTTGAGATTTCCTGTAAAATTTGCATTGAAAAGGCAGCTTTAAATATACTTAAAATAAAAAGAGCATTTGCATCTAATTTGCTACACTTGCAGTATTAAAGTTTTATCTGAATAAAGACATGTCAAATGGATTTATATAGTTAAGCTGATAGCTTTTAAAGTCAACACAGTAACATCAGCTAAATTCAACAAAGTAATGGCAGCAGCTAATGGCATTTATTAGTTTATCATCATTTACTTAAAAACCATAACACAGATCATTTTATTTTCACATTACTGTTTGTGATTCTTTGACTCAGTTTGTATTGATTCCACAAATTATGGCAGAAACTGACATTTATCTAACAGTTTTCCAAGCTATAAAGGTTGGCTTTAGT
Source organism: Taeniopygia guttata (assembly GCF_048771995.1). Taxonomy (NCBI): domain Eukaryota; kingdom Metazoa; phylum Chordata; class Aves; order Passeriformes; family Estrildidae; genus Taeniopygia; species Taeniopygia guttata. The sequence goes on along the minus strand of NC_133036.1, from coordinate 2,010,323 downwards.
GGGAAGCAATTGAACACTTGCCACACAATGGTTTGAGCCATGGTAGAAACAACCGTCTTCAAATAAACACATTTGGCAACCATTTTAAAATGCGATTGTTGCTTGTCTGATAATGACAGAAGGGTTTTTGTTACTGATAAGGCTCTTATTACAAACCACTGCCTATGTAATCTACAGCTTGATCACACAAAGTGCTCAGCACACTCACCCAACCCAGCAAAGAGCTGAAGCATTAAGCTTTGTTTTGAAGATATGCATAATAGCAAGAGAGGCTTTTTACAATACTTTTCTTCTGCAGACCTCAAAGAACTTCACAAAAGATATCATTGCTGTTTACACAGGAGGAAACTGAGGCTGACAGAATCCAAATCACAGCCAGTGCTGCAATGGGACTTGATGCTGAGTGTCCCAGTTTAGTATTTTGTACACTAGGTTTTACTGCCACCTTACTCTTCTATTGACTTCAGAGTGTTATCATCACTTGCCCAGACTTCAGTGGAGCTACCTGCCAGAAGTACATGCATATGATAAAGATTCTTGAGGGGTCCAGAATGTTACAGAACAGCTTTTTGACTCTTAATCCATGGTAAAAAACAGGCTTTTTTTATGCATTACTCTCTCAATTCTGCTAAAGTTGCCTTTGTACCCCTCTTTTTAGTAATAATTGATGAAGCCTAAAAATTTACCATGAAGTGTTTGGCAATGTTTTATTGCCACCATAAAAACTAGGCACAAACATATTGTGGTTTGTAAGTATTATGGGCACGGACACCTACATGTCAACAGTCAGGTTTACAACTGCATTTGAAAATGACATCAAAAGTTTCCATTCATGAGATCTACCCTCTTCCCTGGTGATATCTATACTTGTTCTTCAGTGGAAGAAAAAAATCCAGCTGAGCTGGAGATAGGGTTTATTTTCAGAACTATGCACGGAGGTCAACAGTCTTGCTAACAGGAGGCCCATGACTAATTCTCCATGTCATATCCTAAACCTTTAATTCCAAAGAATCATCAGCTTCTCTCTTTTTTTCTCTTTGTTTTTGGGGATTTTTTGGTTTGATAGTTTTTTGGGTGAGCTTGTGTTTTGGATTTTTTGGTTTGGGTTCTTTTTTCAGAGGTTTGTTGTTTTTGTTTTTTTTTTTTTTGGTCAGGTTTGGTTTTTGTAGCAGACCATATTCCCAAGAAAAGTGACAATCACAAGTCACATTTGGCAAGAATTTGAAACGATCATGCATTGTTTCCTGCCATATATTATAATTCTCCCACAGCAATGGTCTTTGTTCTCCTGTGTCCTCACCCTGAACTCTGGCTTCTATTTCAGCGCACATTTGTAATTCTGTATCCCTGGGCTGAAGAGCTCAAACCTCTGGATCTCCAGAACAGCCTGAGACAGCTGGAGCAATGGTTTCTGAGGCATACCCATCCTTCTTGAATCACAGCTCACATCTGGCCAACTTTCTTATGTGTAAGTGCTAGATCGGGCACGAAGGAGAAAGGAACTAAAAGCTATTGACTTTCACTCGGAGCCCCAGTCTGACCTCCTTCAATTGACAGGAAATCTGTTCTGATTTAAACAATGCCTGGATTGAATATTTATAAAGCTTTATTTAATTAAAGATTATTTGTGAAAAATTACTGCAAAAATTTATTTAGGGTAAAAAAATTGAGTAGAAAACTTCACTTATTTTGCTGTATACACTCTTTTCCTTCAGCTCAAGGAACACAGTCGTACCCTACTAAAAATGCACATCATATTTTACAGCTATTTCAGTCATGCTGGACAGAATGACAACCCCAGAAGTTTCTATTATGCCACAGAGACTTTTGTTCTCCTCGGGACTGGAGGGGAGACAGTGCCTCTAGCAAGACACCTCCGGAGGGGAATATTATGGCACAAGTGTTCTGAAACAAAAGCCCAGATGCAGGTAGCTACAGCACTGCAAATAGCATCACTGCTTAAGAAGTAGGGCAGCTTAAAGGAGGAGAGAGAGTTCTATTCAAAGTCAGAGAGAAAAAAACAACCTCTTGGTTTCCATCCAAATGCAAATAGAAAGCCAACGCTGCAGCTGAAGAACTGGTTCCTGCCAGCTCCACCTGAGGAACAGGGCATTTTGCACAGTAGTAGTTAGAGCCTCCAGGTGGCTTTGAATACACCCCCTAAGCAGTTTAGTTTGACCTGAAAACACCAGGGCCTGGGAGAAATTTCCCATCCCTCATCATAGACATGGGCTGGAGGAATTCCTGTGAGCACTGATCCCTCTGGAGTAACACAAAGCAGAGCAACCTCACAAGGTTCAGGTCCTTTCAGTTGCACCTCACTAAGTCATGGTGAGTTTTCCTTTTTATTTCAATCATCCTATACTTCAGACAGCTTATCCCTAACTTGGGCTAGCAAAGACCATTCTCCACTTTCATTCTCCCCCACTGAGACCCTTCCTAACCCACACAGGAGTGAAACAACAGCACCCCAGCTGGTGTCTATACGGTAACAGGCAGGATAATATCAGCCTGATACAGGGTCACATTCTCAACTGATGCAAATTATCCTAACTTCATTTACTCCAGCGGAGTTCTGGGTGTTTTCTATCAGATAAGGATGTGGACTTTAGCATTAATCATGTGCAGAGAAAAAAAAACACCATTTCAAGCTTCATTATGAAACAAGTGCTACATTAGCACTGAGCATGGAAAATCTCAGAATTTCCCTTTAATGATCTTGAAGATTATATGCAGCAGGAAAGAAGAAGTGGAAAATCTGTCATAAATGTCATTGAATATTTTTAATAGCTGAAAGCTAGGCTTTCTTTAACACTCTTGCCTGAAAAAAAAAAAAAAACAACCAAAAAACGAGAGACTATTCATTAACTAGAAGCAAAGGGATTGGTTTTTCATTATGCTAGGTCTGTGAGATAGCACACGATGGAAAGACAAAGTTCTCAGGCCCAGAGACAGCATAAACTAGGGAAAGAAAGTAGATAGGCAAGCACAGCTATTTAAAAATATATTATGTGTAAGCATGGAAATTACTGAAAAATCTCAGGATGCATTTATTAAATATTGTCTGTTGTAGCCTGTCCTTTTCTCAGCCTTGGAAGCCCTTTTAGCCACTACACATCATCTGATGGCACCAGGAAAAAGCTGTGATGGGCACTTGCTTTCCAGCATCTCTACTGACAGCTGCAGACAGGTTACATGAGTGAAGGCTGCAGTGACTCCCCCTGCTCCCTGGTCTTGTGTAGTAGCTGCACAGAACACTGTAAAAGAGGCTGCTGCTTGGATTGACTGTTACTTTAACTTCAGCATGAAAGCAAACGTTCCTCAAGTCAATCTTTCCCAAGTCCCAGGCACTACCCCAAGCTGCTTCAGTTCCTCCCACCTCTCACACCTGAGGTTGGCTTAGGCTTGAAGAAACCCTCTACCACTGTCCACCCTAACGTCAGAACAAGAGGCAGAGTCCCAGTTCCTGTCAAAGCAGCCATGGAAATTACAGCTTTCTGCACTGTCTCAGCAGGCTCTTATGAGTCTGAGGCATTCTGACACAAAGCCTTGACAAGTGTCCATGTAGTAAGAATAACGTCTGACAGGGGACATAAAGAACTAGTCAAGAAGATTGTAGATGTGATAGTTTTTCTACAAGGAGATGAACTTACTTCCTTAGATGGTTGTGTGAAGTAAAAGCATCTTCTCTCTTTCACAGGAACTGGAATTCTATTAATTACATGCTATTTGCTAAAAAGAAAGAAAGAAAAATTCTGTTAAATATTGTCTTCTATGGGAAAGCAACTAAGCCAGCATGTAGTGCTGAATTTCAGTGAAGTTTTGAACAGAATCAATACCCCAGAAGACTTCACTTGAAGAAAGGAACTGTCAAGTACGACAACCTTTATAAAAATTATCAGATTACTTTGAATGCATGCAGGTGATGGTTACAAGACTTTTTTGCCTTGGCTAAATTTTATCACACTCCCTAATCATGCTGCCAAACATAATTTCATTTGCTCTTATCTGCAAAATCTTAGTGTCTCTATTTCTACAAAACTATATACACCTTGTATCCTTATCCCACAGAAATCTTTGAATGTAGGAAAAACAGCCTTTTTAAAAATTTCTTTCTTCCCCTTATAGCCTTTTAATGACAAGTTTATCTTCTTTTTGGAGTCAAACTTTTGCCAAACCAAAAAAAAACAAAAAACAAAAAAAAAACAAACAAAAAAACAAACAAAAACACAACAACAAAACCTTTTCAGGGAAAGACAGGAATGAATATGCAAACTATACAGTTACAAATAGACAAATAAGAAGAATAACAATAGAATTGTAATTAAAAATTACCATTTAGTTTACTGACTGCTTTCATGCTCCCCTTATCCAGTCTTTCATTTAAAGTTGGAGGGAGCAACAGAAATCCCTTGGTCTCAGCTGCTAAACCAGTAAGGCCTAAGAGTTCCAAAGGAAGTCAGTTCTACCCGTGCATGGCCTGTGAGCTCCCATGTATGTTTACTGAAGAATGGTTCCCACACAGCCATTACATTTCATTTTTAATACCAAAAACTCAGGTCCTGAGAAACTGTTTTACCCACTTATCATCAAATAATGTGCCAAGTTGAACAGTAATCTGCTAATCAGTCTTTCCTACTAAGGTCTATTCTATTGTCTGCATTTGAGATAATGAATATTAAAATTGCACAATTCATCCCACAGGGTGTTTTTCAAATTATACAGAGCACAATAGAATCCATTTGCTTGCTGCTGAAATTCCACCTTCTTCAGGGTGGAAACATAGGAGATAGGGATGAGTGGAACATAACACTGTGCAGCAAAGAGGGGAGGAGAAACCCCCACCAAATATAGCAAGGCAATCCTTTAATCCTACAGAAAAATAAAAGGTTCTTGGATCGTTGCAGCCAAATTTGATATCATCAGCCACTGTGCACAAAATCAACCACGTCTGTGTGTAACCCACAGGTGGCCAAAGCTGTGCAAAGGGAGTAGGTTGTGCAGGGAGTGACAAGGTCAGCGTGCAGGCTCCTCAGCCTCACACATGTACCTTGATTTATGTGCAGCACAGGAAAGGTTATCTTATAGGAAGAGAACAAGCACACACACTGCACGTGTAGGCCCAGAAGACAAACTAAACAATCTAATTTATAAAATACAGCCCCAGAGAGGTGAAAGGCAGCATGAGCCTGGCTGGGTGCTGACCAGGTATCCCAAATTCTCTGTTCTCTGGAAACAAATGAACAACACAGGGTTTCACTGTAGTTTGGTTTTATAATAACATTGTTTCCATTCATTAAATGGAAATTCTAATTATTTAGAATGGCAAAAAAATTTCAGACAGCAAGTTTGAACAAAACTTTGGAAAGTAATCTCTAAGGAGCAAAACTTCTGGTGGGTTTGGTGAGAGAAAAGACCCAGACTGAGAGTGTTTGCAAAGGTTTTAAAAACTTTATCTCAAGAAACTTCCAGCTCCAGAATCAAACAGAACATTTTTTCCAAAAACTTATCATGAGCTGCTTGTTCATGTATAATTGCATAGGTAGAATATTTAGCTCACAATTCCATGTTGTTTTCAAACCAGAAGAGCACCTTCTACATTTCTTCCAAAAACCAAAACCAGAAGTTTCTGTGGTGGGGCAGGCATAGAGACTGAGTAAGGCCATACTCTGCAGCTTCAGTGGTAGCTCACCATCCCCTTCCCTCCAATTCAGAGCTTCTCTGGCCTGGCAAAATCAGGCTTTTTTAAAGAAATGGAAAAATGCAGTTTATCGTGTTAACATCCCTCCTTCTTTAAGATATACTGTACAGGTCATAACTTATCCTTTTTAATAAAAAATAAATAAATTTACCTTTTGAGTGTCATTTCTGACCACTACTGCCCCTTTTCTAAAGCCACGGGGCTTTACAGTAGACAGCCTGATGGAATTCCAGTTCACAGCTTAATTTTCTTCCTGATAAAAGAGACAAAAATTCCTTTCAGTAAAAATAAAATTTAATATGGTCCACAAATTTGATATATTACAACCTCTGACCTCAGCTTAATTGTTCACAAAGGGCTAACAGTACCACTGGCAAGTAAATGACTTCTACAGAGTGTTGCAACTCTGATAGCTGAAGAGAAGGGGAGCAGCAGCCTGACAGATAATCAAAATTTTTAATGTGAACCATAGTGAGAGAGGTTATTCAGAGCACAGCCAGACTGTAGGAGCCTTCTGCAGCTGCCATAGTAGCTCCTTAGGATGAGAAATGCTTAACCATCATCCTCACTCAACTTTGTTAAGTGTTGCTGCTGTTAGTCACCAACCAAGGGAGGCTGACACTTTACAGCAGCAGACAGCAATGATCTGGGATCTGCACAGACAGAAACATGCTACTTAAATTTCTTTGAGGCCAAAGCTGCCCCTGTTCTGTGGCTCTCAAGAGCTTTTCTTAGAGTTTGACAAGGAACCAAGGGAAAGAGTATGAAGGCAAAAAGAAAAGAGTGATGCAAACACACCCACCACTGCCCATGGAGGTTGACCTTTTAAAGGCTACTGCAGAGAGCGGGATTTTAGTGAGGCAGCCAGGTCTCCCACAGCTCACACAGGTTTGCAAAGAGCCATAGGGGGTGAGGCAAAGGCTGGGTGGAAGAGAGCAAGGGGGAAGAAGTGATGTTTATCCTGGTTGTTTTGATTTGAAGTTAGGAAAATATCAAATTTTCCCTGACTCTCCTTACCACGTGCTGTCCTGAAGAAGACCACAGACACCTAGGTGCACTCAGAGCTGGTGTGCAGAGAATGAACCCATGGAGTTGAAGGGACCATACTATCAAAGAAGTCCTTACTTCCTTTTTCTACTGAGAGCACACAATACAAAGTACTCAGTGGCTGGGAAGACAGCATAACCCATAAACTGGATTACCTTGTTATCTTTATTATACAAGATAGGACCAGGAAAATCACATAGTCATCCCCAGAGCTGATTTGGTTGCCAAAGGAGAGATGGGTCAGGGATCTACACAGGTGAGCAAATGCTCACCTGCACAGTCTAAAGCATTCTAGTTGCTCCCAGCAGCAATAAAAAGCATTTATTTTCTCTCTGTTAATCTGGGTAACACTTTGCAGCAATATAACACCATAAATGAGTATGCTGAATAAAAATACAATGCAGTGTGCAAGCATGTCTATAAAGAGAGGGCACTTGCCAAAGTGCTGCCTGTATGCATACATTTACACCTTACCAGGCGCAGGTCATTAGCAGAGGTACTTATACAGAGAATGCTGAATGCAGTTTCCTCCTTCCCCTCCTGATTCAGCGTGGGGTCACCAACATCAAACAGCTCCCACAGAGAGCACTTGCAGCCCCCCGAGCCCACCAACAATTGCATTTGTCCTGGCACCTGCTGCTCACCTCAGGGTACTCTCCCCAGTGGGCCGCCCCTCAGGAGCTGCGCTGCAGCACAAAGGAACCCAAACTGTGTCCTACCAGCAAAAGGAATAATAAACCTGCCAGCTAATGGCATAAATGCTTGATGCCTCCTCCCCAAAACATGGAGGGCAGCAGCCGCCTCTGTGTCCCCTGCAGGGGCTCTCCCCAGGCCATGGAAGGTCCTGTCCTCGCAGGATCGCCCCTGTGCGCGCAGGCCCGAGGAGCTGCAGCACCACCCTGCTCACCAGCTCTCACCACTGGCAATCGCTTTGGCTTCCTGACAGGCAAAAAGGATGGTGAAAACTATACCTGTCTTCTTGCTGGTGAAAGGCAGCTGAGCTACCCACATGTGCAAACCTAAGCGAAAGAACATTTCCAGATCAGAGGGTGTCTGCAGCTCAACAGCCAAAATCTCCAGCCTACTTCTAAATTAGGGATGCTGATATATCCAGCAGCAGCCACTAGTCATGTTAGCTGTCTCAGTGTCACTGGAAAGCAACTACCAAAGCCTTTAGAAGTTCATATTTCAATTTTAAAGCTGAGGCTATTTTAGCTAATGTCCCCAAGGCAATTGTCTGGTCAAATGTCAGAGTTTATACTGCTAAAGGAAATCGCTATGTTTATGAGATCTCTGCAGTTTGGGAACCATATTAAACCCCATTTGAGTTTCTCAGATTATACTGTGTTGTAGATATCTCTTTTTTCCCTGTGTTTGGAACATATCTCAATCTCCTTGTATTCCTATAAGCCATTGAAAATATCTCCCTCTGTCATGTTTAAATATGAGCTTCATTGCTGTAGGATTTTTCTCCACTAATGTACTTATTAAACAAGAAAAAGAAGCTTTCAATTGATGTTGTTTCTGCATGCTTCTGAGTCTGATATCCTGCAAATTGGTAATTTATTTACTTTTTCAATAGCAAAACATTGCTTGAATTTTGGTATTTCGTGACTAATGCCAAGCTTTGAACTTTAATTTAACCCTTAGATGCCCAAGATTCCCCTTCCTTTTTGTGTCTCTGGGCTTCTGGGGTTTTTGCCCTACTCCCTGCACTACTGACACCAGGGACTGGCTGTTTTGCCTTGGCACAGGCTCAGTGCAGGTGTTACTGTGGCTGCAGAGGAGCTCTGCCAGCTGCCCTCCACTCGAGTTTCACCCTGCCCATGTTCATGAGCTGGTTGAACCTCAGAGATCCCCTGGCCATGTAATTTGGTCTAAGGCATTTAGAGTCTTACATATCCACTCAAGTAATGTGGCTTGAAAGCATTTCTTGATTTGCAGACTTTAAAACCCCGTATTTTCTCCACCACTACACTAAAGGTCTTGTTCCTCTGCCAGGCCTGAGTTGTTAAAACACTTTGCCCTTTTTTCTAGCAGTGGGCCTGTTCTCAGGTTTTTAATGTCTCCCCTAGTTTGGGGTTTATACATGTCTGAGTGTCATGACACCTACAAGCTAGCACCAAATTCCATGTACAGTTAATCCCACTGAATTTGTCAGTTCAAAGAGCTTGAGATGCCCAAAAAAACCCTATGGAAATGTGATTTTTTAAAGTTTGGTCTTGACAGAAGACTTGGCTGGAGAAGCTGGACTGCTACACTATATGGAAGTACTGATGATGGACATAAACGTGGAAGCTCCTATTCCAAGGAGTTTTCTTCCCAAAGCTTTTAACTGATGTGCTTTACACTTCATTTTGTTAATATTAAAGGCCACTCCTAGAGCAGCCTGTATTGAAGACTATCCTTTACAAAACCCAATATGAATAACACACTATCTGATGAGAAGCTACACCTTTAACCACAGAAGAGAACAAACTCACTTTTGTGTTTCCAGGAAAGACAGTGGTTCCTCTCCTCTGCTCTTGCAGTCCCCTGTGTGTGGTTACATGACCAGCAGTGGCACAGGGCTGCAGCACCCAGCACCCACACACACACAGGAGCTCCCATGGCTGGAACAGGACAATGCAAAAGGAGCATTTTAGTAGCAAGAGAGAGAGAGCAATAATGTTCACAATACAGTTTTTCTTCCTATAGTCAAGGTTGGTTTCTTTTTTAGCTTTGTAGTCCTCAAATTTCTACTAGATCCTCCCCATGTCTGAAAAGCAACAGGCACCAGATGCTGAGCACTGAGCAAAGCCTGGAAGCTAAATTTTCTGATTATCTTTCATATAATGAACATCTGTACTTTTTAGATTTATCTATCTAAACAAGTACCTCCATTTCCTTATGGTATTTTTTTTTCTTCATATTATTGGCTGACACCCAAGTAGGCAAAGTATTTCAGTGCCATCCCATTTCTAGGTTCAAATAAAAAAAAAAAAAAAAAAGAAACAGTGTAAGGTTGATCACACACTTGTTATTAAGTCAAAGCCGGATTCAAGTGTTTGTGTGAGGTAGAATTATCTCATTCTTTTTGTCTGTGTCTTTCTGTGATCTACCAGTCAAGTATGTGATTGGATTTCAGCTCAACAAAACCTTAAATTACACACCTATTGTGCCTGAGCTAAGCCTAGTTTCACAGCACTGGAGAAGGCTCCTCACTGCTCTTTTGGCACTGTTCGATCTGGCTTCTGCTATCATCTGCAGGTTGATGAATGAGTAATAGGATTAGAAAGTCTCATCTCTGAAATGCTATAATTGTCACATTTGGTGAATTGACAAAGGCTTGGGTGATGGAGAGGTGCTCCATAATGTAAAGTCATACATTCAATCTGCACTCACTGGCCAAGGCTAGGAGAATGGGAGGAATAAAAAGAATCCCTTCAGCTCCCCATTTGTCCAACATACACAGATATCTCACCCTCTAAATTAACCTTTTATGCATGAGTTTGTTGGAAGGCAGAGTGCTCTGCTTTTTAGAGGCTCTTATCTCTCTGGAAGGATGATGATATACTTGTTGATTCTTTGGTTAGTGCATGAGATTAAAAAGTCCAGGAGGGCTAGAGCAGGGGGCAGATTTTCTTGTCTTCCCCAGCAATCTTCAATTCAAATCCAGGAGGAGAGATCTACCCCCAGGCAAGCAGAAAAGAGCAGCTCAAGCCATGACTCAACAGTTGAGGATCTGAGTCTCTGTTTTCATATGGACTGTCTTTCCATCCACTATCTCAGGGTCAGTAGCACACTGGTTCTGACAGAAATTCCACACATTTCTCTCTGTAGGCCCATCTATATCAGCCAAGATGCATCTGAAAATGCTTCAAAGTTTTCAGTGGTTCCTATTTCAAGTCTCTTCTAAAAGGGTAGATTTCCACAAAAATTTACAAGCCAGGCTTGGGTAGATGTGTTACTAAGGCACATTGGGGAATTACCTGCCTATGTGAAGATAGTACTGAACAGCTTAACAGCAGAAAACAAACAGAAGGAAAAATAGGTTTTACTTACCCTTTCTCCTATGTACTATTTTAACTTTCACTGCTTACAAGCAATGGTGAAATCCCAGTTTTTAAATAGAACAATAGAGAATTAAAAAAATATAAAGTAGTAGTTCTCTATTCTAAAGTACCATCAGCACTGCCTTCTCCTGAGAAATGGCTTCATGCCATGCATACAAATTAACACAGAACTTTATTCCTGTTCACCTTTTATTAAAAAAGAATTTCAGAAGCCAACATCACTTCTGCTGAAAGAATATGTCCCTAAATGCTCTACAGATGCAGCATGTGAGGTCAACATTCACCATCCCCTTTCTCTGTCAGTGTGAGTTTCACTTTAATTACAAGTGCATGTTTTGCACATTGTAAAACTACCCCTGGCTCTGACCACCATAAGAAAAAGAACATTTAGCTCAGGAAACAGTAGCTGACCCTGTCTGCTCTTTTTCTTCCCTGGCATCAGCTGAGACTATTAACACCTTATGTGTGTTGCCTGTGTGTCCCACATATGTGTGCTCTGCATCCATTTCATGCAGTACCTGTCATAAGTGCATACTCAAAGCTGCCCACTGGGAATTCTCTGCTTTGTTTGACTCCTCTTCTTGCTGTCTTGCTTAGCTATTGAATTCATCTGCTTGACAGAGAAACCTTTCTATGTATTAAAAGCTTTGTCCTTGGAAAGCTGTGACATTAGACTTAAACACATAGAGGCCTTTTTCACCTCCCAGTTCACTTCCTAATTATTCATTCCCAACAGAGGAAATCAGGAGAAACCTCAGCAGCCAATGTAAACATTTTGTAGTGGAAGGCAATTTTTTTTCTTCCCAAGAGCACAGCGTGGCCATGATAGTTGAGCTCCTTACTGAGAAATAGCTCTGGCTTTTGTACAACAGAAAAATGGCAAATAAGAATTTTTTGGGGAGAAAGAACTAAAACAGAGTAAAACAGACCATTTGATGGTGACTATTTTGCTCTGAGAGTCCTTTGCCAAATAATTTCAGACAAAAGGTCCAAGTCTTCAATGTATGTTCCATTTACAATTTTCATTTTCTTCCTCCCCAGACCAGAGCTGCTTTCCTACATGCTCAACTAGTACCTTGAAACACAGGATAAGATCACCCAGTAGATGCTGCTTTAGAGATTTTCCACCTAATGTGGCAGCTGCTCTAAAGAAGCACTTTCCACTAGAGCAGTGTCTCCCTGTGGGAGCACCTTCCCCCTTTTCACACACTCCAACTGAGATGGTCGCCTTTCAGAGCACTTTGTTATTAATGGAAATAGGTGCCCTGTGCAAATAATTTGCAGAACCAGGGCTACAGCCAATATTTTTCCAGTCTCACTGTAACCTTAACTGCAACACACAATATTGGCCCGCTCCCAGGAACTGTCAGTGGGAAGCAGCATACAGCAACAGGCCACCCACTTACTGTTTTCTTAGAGAAAGTTTGCCAGGAGTGATATGCAGCTTGCACCACCTTCCTGAAACATTGCCACACTTCCCGAGCCTGCGCAGGTCTGTTCCTACCAACACCTCTCATTTCAAATTGCCCTGCTCCACCTCCTTCCACACAGCCCAATCTTCTCCTCCAAGTGCTTCCTTTTTTCTCATCACCTTTTCCTGGCTCCGTGCCTCTCTTCACGCTGTTCCTAATGCCTGGGACAACCTCTGATTGATGTTCAGCAAACAGCCTCCTCCACAGAGCAGAGCACACCCAGCATGCTCTGGTTCTCTTGTGGGCATCATTCTGTCTCGTGCCTTCCAAGGAGGAGGCTCTGACTTGCTCAACAGTGAGCAGCACCCTTTGTTTCTTCAAAGTTTCATGACAGTTTCTGAGTGTGCCACTCTGCAAGTACCACCAGAGCTTTGCATGTCAGCAGTCAATAGGACAGTTTGACACAAAATTAGCTACTGTCATCTCTAAACCAAAGGAAAAGTACAGCATCAACCCAGAGCCACACTGTACTTTAAGAGTTTTTGTGCACCTTTTAATAACTATTGATAAATACCATCACATCACCTGGTAACTATTTGTTTGAGAACTAGTGCCATGACACCATTTTTTCTTCTCCAATTACATCAGGAGTCACTAATAAGTAGAAATATCTTCATAGCTCTGTAGTTAAGGAACGAATAACACACTGGCAAGTAAATCACTTTTGTGATCTGTTGCTATATTTTTTTTTTTTGTCAGCCTTTTTTTTTCATTTTAACTTATAGGTAAGTTACTCAATTATCTTGGGTTGGTACATTATGCCATAGATCTGTCACAGTATTTTGTAAAATCGGTATCCAGGAATCATTGTCATTGATAATGGAAATCTAAAATAAACTTAGAACAGAAGAACAGTTTCTTTTAGTAATTGAAAATGAACAAATATGGCATAATTTTTAGCTTAGATGGCTTTATATATATATTTGACCCTCTGGGGCAAAATTTAACTTTCCTTGTTTGAGAAAAGGTAAGCTAAAATGGGAAACAGTTGGGTGACTTCTTGGTGTATTAAATTCACTTTTCTCAAGACCAGCAATACTCCCACCATTACACTGTTTCTGTATTAAAATCTAATTCTGAAAGTTTGACAAAGTACATGTTTAACACAGGTCAGCAGTATATTGACAGGATGTTAATTTTAAATTGTGTCAGCATTTCCTGCCTTGAGTGTTAATGTCAATTAGCACCTTGCTGCATAACCTCCAAGTCCTCCCTTATTACCGGAAAGTGGCAAAGCAACAGCAAAAGCACTTCTATTCAAAACACCACTCACTATCAGCCAAACAAAGAGCTGTCATAACAAAACCAGCGAGGTGAAAGTGCCTAAGCTGCTATGGATTTGAGGTTAGAAGCCTTAGTCTTTTTCCTTATTCCTGATAATAAAAGTATAAGTGTGTCAACTTGGAGTGAAAGGCTAATTACTTTTAGGCTCTTTGAAAAGTGTGTTACCATTCAAAAATCTCTAAGCCTGACATAAAGCCCTTGGCTTTAGATTGCACAGTGTTTAGCTCACTGTAGGTCATCCATTAGTATCCTTAACACACTCTGAAATGTACAGTCTTATTCTGGGAAATGGGAGTATTTCTGTACACCTGATTTTTTTGGCATTTCATATGTGATGCAGAAAGCATAAGTTCCAGTCTTCAGCATCTCAGAGACACCTCACTCCCAGGTGCCCAGTGAATAAGCCTGGTGACTTTGTACATGTGTTTTTAAACCACTGCATAAGGACACCTTTATAAATGGCACAAAATTCTCAGCCTACGCGATCCTTTGACAGCAGTTCACAATATAAATGTGTATAAGAAAGTCTAGATGTATACACATCTAGGCCTGGTACCCTTTCTTTCATTTATCTACTCTGTTGGATTCAACAGTGTAGGCACCACCTAGGGTGAAAAAAATCTGACTTAAGTGAAGCAAAAGCTCTTCCATGATGTCACCAACCTCAATGCCTGTCTTTCTCAGAATATAGACGTCTTCCCAGAACCATAATACGAATCTCAGAACATTTAGCCTAACTTCTGAAGAAAACTAACTGGTGTTATAGACATTTGTGAAAAATAAATTTTAATGGAAAATAGAAAATGTTATAGTCTTTTCCATCAGCTCTAATCCCAGATCTTGCTGCCTGTTAAGACAAAAAAAAAAAAAAAAAGACAAGGATTTTAATCAATAATTTCTAAAGCCTAGTGCTGTTGAAGTCAATTAATGTTCACATTTTGAACAACAGCTGTTTACTTTTAAATTTGACCTTGTCCACTTTTTCAATTCTTATGTATAACTAGCCAATCCTTACAGAGAAATATTTTGGAAAGCACATTACCGTTCATCTTAAGCATGACAGAAAATACGAATGAGAGAGAAGCATCTTACAAAATTATAAAGGATTAAAATACATTATTTCTATGCAAGTCAAAAGCTCGATGGACTTTAGCATTAGCATTCTTCAGTGAGCTACACACTGCTGCACCAAAACATAGTCATTTCATATTGAATTGTGCATGGCTGCTCACTGAGGTGAAGTGGGGCTTACTGTGGGTGTGAATGTTATCCTCTGTGCCTCAGGTGAGCACAGTCAGTGCTGGCAGTGAAACCATACCAGCACTTACTCCTGCAGCTCAGGCACTGTGTGTGGAAACCAGTTGTTCAAAGCATGAAATGCATTTCCATACTTGCCCCCAGCAAGCTCCGTGTTGCTTCGGTTCCTGCCTTTGTTCCCCTGGGCAGCAGCTCAAGGTGTGGCCGGCATCACGCAGTAAATCTCCTGCTCTTGAGATCTGGTGTAGAGATGACACAGGCATTATGCACAGACATTGCACTGGGTGCCTATGCCCTGCCAGATTCTAAACAAATTGGCCAAACAAATTAATGCCACACACCCTAAATTGGCTGAACAAATTAATGCAACACGCCCTTTGCACAAGGGTGTCTTTGAAGGCCAAAGACCATGCGTGTTACAGCAAGATGCATTCTACCAAACAGGGTGTTTCAAACAAATCTGTTTTGAGGGAAGAGAAACAGTGTATTGCAGTTTCAAGTTAGAGCAGGGCTTTCACACAAGAGCTTTTCAGACACCAACACTCTGTGTTGACATTTAATTACTAAACTCTTAAAACAAATAATTTGTATGAGCAAATACTCCTCAATCATTTCATAATAATGCAACTAGTGTTTCTTGGCAGTTAGAACAAAACCAGAAGCATGTTGAAATCACACACACAATGCCTTGTTCTGACATGGGAAGAGGTGCCAGATAGAGCAGTGTGAACCCTCCAGGCTGTGGGAGCTGATGGGATTCAGGAATTGAGTGCTGCAGTTCTGTTCCCAGGGGCTGGCAGCAAATCAGCCCCAGCAGGTTCACTTGGAGGTTGGAGTTTACTGAATTTCATTCTCCAAACAATCCTCCCTCCTGCTGCTGAAGGTCCTTTCTTCCACCAAGCCCCAAACCTCCCAGCAGAGGATTAAGGGAGTGTGCATTCTTGAGGCTTGTTGGGCAAGAGAGGTTGCTGGAAAGGTAAGAGCCTGGCAGAGGAACGTAGATATGTGCTTTCTGTTGCTCTCTGTATGCCATGTACCCTAATCAATGGAACATTTCCTTCCACCTATCTTTCAGTGTGATCTATTGCAACATTTGTACATCTCTGCTACCAAGCAGCTAAGCTCAAAACCCATTCTAACTAACATGTAAAACCCACACCTTCAGTTTCCCATTTCCTCTGTCAAAAGGTCTGACTCAGTGCAGCAGAAAATACTGAGGAATGGTGATGGTCTTTAAGTCTTTTTTCTCACGTTGCCCTCATTTTCTCATCAAGTTCTTCAAGGACAATGTCTAAGACTTCTCAAGAGATTTTACATCTAGCAGCAATATTGCTCTCCTAACACATGGTTCCACATTCAAGACTATCTGCTTACCCATGTAGCCCCCTCTGTACCTGGGTCTTTCATGATGAGTGATGTTAAAAGGACATTAAAAGAAATAAATAACTTTCAGATGAGATTTAAAACATTTAAATGTAAAGATTTAGAGATTTAAAGCTGCAGTAAAATAGCTTTGCAAGTAGGAATCACAGCTTTGGCTTGCTGCGTTTCTCCAGGTCCAAGCCTCATTAATATGTTATTATACAGCATGTGCTAGCTATAACATCTCTGCAACACAAGTGGTGGGTTTTGGTGGTTTGGGTGTTCATTAAAGAGTCAGGAGTTCCCAAATTTAATGTGAAATAGCTTTTGGTTTGAGTTGCGGCACTGAGAGCAGCTTCGGCCCCTCCTTCCTCATTTTCCTTCCCCCCTTGCACTTCACCTGCCTACTCCAAGTCTTCCCTTTACTCACTTCTATACTCTAGTCTCCTTACAACTTTCTCTCCTTCACACAGTAATCCTGCCACTCCCCATGCATCTTCTCTCATGTGCATATCCACTGACACATCCCCCCTCCATCTCTGGAGTGTATCCCTCACTCCTGTTTCTATGTATCTGTCCTGCTGCTGTTAAGTAAAATTAGTGAATTAGAGTGGAAACTTGAGAGACAGCCCATTTAAACAACCAGTTGAAGCAGAAGACTGTTTTCAGTGTGAAGGACCTGGCCTAAGTTTAATGCCCAGACTTTCGTTACAGAGGTTACACTGGAGAAGGCTTCTTTGTGGACACTTCACCTAAACTGCCTTCTTGCCCAATTATACTTTAATAATATTCCAAGTTTATATTAGTTGTCTCAGGCTCACCGTACCTTCAGTTACTGGCCTTCTTAAACACTAAGACTGTGCCAGCATCTTGCCCTCCTCTCTAATTAGGAGCCACCTATTGTGTTCCATTTTTCTCTCTGAAAATTGCTGCTGCAGCCCTGCTATCAGCTCAGTATCGTGCCATTAGTCAGAAGGGCAAATGTGTGGTGTCCTTGACATGTCAGCTAGAAACGTCTGGCCCTCTTTCTCTCTAGGGAGCCAGCCTATAAGCTCTGTAATGCATTTAACCTCTATCACCTCAGGGAATAAGAGTCTCCACAAGCAGTTTGCTGTTGCCCCACCCCTAAGCTAACTCATTTACCTTATTTTTCCATACAATGTTGAATAAGTTACACTCCGCCCTTTAAAAGTTATTATGGTTAGTATATGACTTGCTAAAGATTTGTTTATAATTCCTGTAACTCTAAATTATAGCTTTAATCTCATAACACAGAACATTAATAAACATGGCAAGGCATTTTGAATTAATAGCCTAACTTGTATTCACATATTTAGACACGCTTAAATTTGTATACTTCTTTTAGCATATTACAACACATAGGCCAGATTCTGATCTCCATGTCAAAGGAGAATGAAAAAAATTAGAAAAATAAAAAACAAGACAGAGAATAAACATTATAGGCCATCAAAAGAAGTATAATGCTTTGTTAAAATTACTAATTTCTATTGCAAAACACTGAACAGCTGGCTTTCACAATGCATCCATAAGAAAGAATTTGATCTGAGTTTCTGTTTAGTTTTCTTGTGGATAGGCTGATCTTTAAAGACAAGTGTATTCTTTCTGCAGTCCTCAAAGGTTTATTAAATTTGATAAAGGCCATATCCCTTGGCTGTTGATAGTTGGTTCAATAATGAATCCAGCTGCTTAAATGTGAATGTTTAAAGGAAGACCAATTCTTCAGGCAAAAGATGTGCAAGAGCCAGTGCTGCACAAATACTTGGAAATTCCTTGTAAAATTAATTCCCACCTTTATGGGAATTAACTTTTAACTTTATTAACTTTTCATGTGTTTTTTGTATATTTATTTTATCAAATATTCAAAGTGCAAACCAGGAATGTTCACCCTAGCATGAGGGCCCATAGAAAACACATTCCAAGACTGCAAACCCAAGAGCTCACAACTAGAAAATGTTATTATTTTTGACAGGGAATTTCTACATACAAACCAAAAACTATGAAGTGTCATGAGATTTTCCTTAATTGAGTTATGCCTGAGAGAAATGACAGTTGTAGCCATTTGGAAACCACAAGTTTGAAAACTAATGTGTTTAAAAGCAAAACAAAACATAAGATTAAAAAGGCAGCCCAATAATCTTGAAATTTCCTGAATTATTCACAGCATCAAATAATTCTCATAAATACAATAAGGAATGCAAAAGCCTGTGATTCTGGACAATGGAAACCACAAGCCAGGCCACATCTCCTTCATTAAAGCCAATCCTGGAGTCTCAGCTGAGTATTCATGGTAGTGTCCATGTGCATGGCCCCATTTGCAGCACTAAACCCTCATTTCAAAGGTCTGGAGCCAAGCATGTCAGCTTCTTACTGAGCAGCACTCCACACATTTCTCAGAGGCATCACCACCTGGGGAAATAACTATTTCTTGCTATGACTAAAGAGATAAATATTTCTGGATTTACCTATGCAAAGACCAATTGTTGTTGTTGTTTTAGGTTTTTTGGTGAAGAGAGAAGTAATATTTCATGGTTTTCACTGCATCATCTTGGATTTTGTTGGTTCCGTTTTGTTAAAATATTTCAAGCCCTGTCGCTAAGTGACCCTAAATAAAAACATTTCAACAAAGGGAATTGCTGTTAGGCATCACAGTAGTGGAGAAAAACCTGAAACATTAAATCTTCAGAGTCAGAAGACACACAGAAAAGAATTACAGCTTTAATTTTTGGGAAGTATGTAACTCTTAATTTTATTGTGTTTGTATGGAAAGAAGGACTCCTAGTTATGACTTTTGCATGCTGTTACTGGCAATACTAATGTAAATTTTAAAATAAACTCAGTACTATTTATTAATTAAATCAACTCCACCCAATTCACACAATCGTGTAGATTAACTGCTATCTGACCTGGAAAGATCAGTAAATTAATAAACAACATTTGAAAGGAAAAAGAGGTGACGTGCTCTGGAAACATTATTGACAGTGCTAGGATAAGGATCTGCATCAGATCTTACTTTAAAGCATTTGGCCTCAGGAGGGAGGGTTTAGCAGTTGAAATTCATCCTATTCCATCAGATTAGTCCAGGGCACAGGAGTCTTTTACAGCCACTGTGAGAGTCTATTAGCTACAACCTGCTGCTGGGAAATGGCCACAAGGAGCTGGAAGCACCTGTGCTCATGCCCATGACCAGTTATGGGAATATTGGACCATCCTCTGGCCACACATTTGCTGTCTCACTGCAGACCACGGTCACTGGAGGCAAAGAATTGATTCTTCTAAATGCAGCCTGCAAAGGTGAGAGTGGAACTCTGCCTCAGCCCAAGGGAGGCTTCACCAGTACACAGGCAAGGCCAGATGACTTCCACGAGAACCACGGGATGAACCAGAGATTTGGAAATAGTGGTAAAAAAACCCAAGAGTGTAAAAAGGGAATGCTTTTAGGGACAAACAACAGTAATAACTTTGCAGTGAAGTGCAAACATCCCAGCTGACAGTGACCTGGGTATATTTATCTTTCATAAGATGGCAAGCAAGCTTGCTGATGTAGACATAAAAAACAAAACAAAATCCTAGAATATGAGTCAAAGCATGCAGCCCTGGAAAAACAGGCCAAGTCTCTGTACCACATGGACTGGAGAATTGGGTATGCATCTCCCCACCTACGGCATGAGAATTAAGGCAAACTGAAACAGAGTAGAAAAAAGGAAAGTAGGAAGTTCAGGGGCATGAAGAACATGTTCTATGACAGGAGGCTAAAAGCACACAGCTCAGCTAGGAAAAAAAGGCTGCCATCTAATTGGTAAATATGCACTGAATGCTTCATCCAAACACCCAAAGTATGGAACAATTATCCTTCATGTCAAGGAAAAAAAGGGGAATAAATGACCTGGGGCTGGGAAAGCTGAGAATGATAATTTCCCAGAACAGCCAAGAGGAACAGCACAGGGCATATAATCACAATATTTGAAAAAAGAATAGTGGATGTTCAAAGTTGGATGAAGCAAGTTGTTATCAAATCTGTGCAGCCCATCAGGAACTACAAGAACCCTGTAACTATTTGGGAAAGTCTGGTGCACTCATGGAGAAGGAAATAGAGCTTGGCTTGGAAAGGAGCATCAGGACAAATAGGACAACTGGTGAATGAAAGATTTTTCCTTCTCCCAAGCTGGTGGGTTCAGTTTTGTAACCCCCAAAACAACAGCACCAAGATGTTCAGCAATAACATCCTTTTAGGGTGTCAGAAATAAAGATATGACATATCCTAATTTTAATGTCCTTACTGAGGTAATATTCACACAAGTATTCTGATTATCAGCTTTCATTTAAAAATAAAATGAAAGGAACATCTCAAATGCTGAAATGGCCAGTAAATGAACCCTACTTCCCCAATTTTCTTTTTCCAGTTGCTATGAAATGCTATTAAGTTGGTTTACAGCACTGGGCAAAAGAGATTTTCTGCTTAACAAGGAAATACCTAATAACTGGTCATAAGGTAAATGACATTAACCAGTGGGCCATTTGGCTTTAAATGATCATAACCTAGAGGATTTTAATTGCATCAGCCTCTGCTCTTCAAGAGGTTTTCATTTCAGGAATGAATCAGTGCTAAAATATTATACTAAGGATGGAAGAGTACATTGGGTGTAAATTTGGACACCAGTGAACTACTGGAAAAACCTTTGTGCACGCTATTCATCACTGTGGGAAGACTCAGGACACCCTGCTTCAATTTCCCTGCTATGCCTTGGAACATTCCTTGGACACTGTGGACAAAAGAGGGCTGAATGTCAGAAGCTGAAATCCCTACAGCCAAGACTGAGGGCAGAGAATGGCAATTCTGCAGACTAAAAGCAAAACAGAAGATAACAATTGAGAAACAAGAGGTCTGCATGTGGAATTACTTAGCTAGAAATGGCTAGAGTCCAGTGGAAATAAAGATCCAACAAAACTTTGTTTTGAAAACAAAATATATTTTTAAAAACCTACTAAAATCAGTTTTCAGCAGTTGCAGTTGAAGTTATTTCAGTTTTGAGCAAAGATCATTTCAAACACTGAAAAATGTGCCTAGCACATCTATCAATGCAGTTTGCATTGGTAGAAGTCTGCTGCTAACTGCCTCCAGAGGGTTTGAACAATTCACTATATTTAAACAAGAGCTGGATGCTTTAAAACTTCTGAAGGTAAAGAATATTTCTCAGGTAGTGGTACTGAATCAGACCTCAGTTCCTTCAAATCCCTGTTCTCAATCCATCTTATTTCTCTACCAGCTGCTCAGATAATTTAGCTTTAAATAACAATATATTAAGGAAAAAAAAGGCAAGAAAACTACAACTATTTTAAGTTCATATAGCTCTTAGAGACTTTCAACTTTACTTTGCTAGTAAATGCCTCTGAAAAGCAGAGGAAAACTGTATTTCTGTGTTGAATGACAGTCATCTAAACTCTTCCCTGCCAGCTCTGCTCAGCCTGTACAGTATAAACCACAACTGTTTAATTATCATGTGTTCTGCCAAAGGTGCAGCCAAGGCTGTTTATAAGGAAACTGAGACAGTAAGCCAAATTTCATTTGCAGATCAGACACGCCTGCTAGCAAGCAAAGCCAAGTTTTAGGTACAGATGAGATCCGTAGTTCTGTCCTCCAGGGAAGGTGGCTGCACCTCAAAAATTAATGAGTAATTTTTCAAATTGATGTGAGGTAAACTAGTTATTTTCACAATTAAGTGCTTTAGCAAGCATTTAGGAAATGGTAGTTTCTCATTGGACAACCATTTCTGAGGTCCAACTGGAGAAGACACAATGCAAACCCAAGGTTATATCAAATCTGTGTAACCACTGTGTAAATACCACTGAGACAACATCTCTTTGCAGGGCAGAGAGAGGACATTCCATATTATAAAGATACTGGAATCCAAGCTGAGTAGTTTTCCTGACCATAGTAAATTATTTTGCTTGCTTGCTATATAGCCAACCTTCAAATTACAAATTGTCCTAATAATTATTAGTTGTTTTCCTTCTGACTCCTGCACCGGTTTATGATAATAATCAATCCTTCCCTGTTCCACTGATGAGGAAATGATGAGTCAACACAGGAGACTGGCCTTGCTACTAACCACAGAGCCAGAAACTACATGCTGGTCCACTTCTCTTCTCCTAGCCCACCTCCAAGGGAGCTCCTTCTTTCCCTCTGCTCTCTGATAGGGTCCTTCCTGACAAACTTTCCTAAGCAAAAGACATCCTTGTCAGGATGACTGTGGCTTTTCTTGTGATAATAAGATATGTAATAATAGATAGACTTGACAAACTGAACTCACAGCATGCTGTTGGGGTTTAGGTAAGGCTTTATTCCTCAGCCAGCCTTATTGTGTTCTACCAGATAATCAACACTTAAATACTGGCTGATCCTGTAATCCTAATGTAAAGTTCCCTTTAAGGCCAGAGGTAACTTTGCCTGCAAAAGATCTGCACTTTTGCCCACAGATAGACATTTTAATGAATTCCTATCAGTTTTCACAAATACCATCAGACACCAGCCTCTCAAAGCATTGACTTCAAGCAGCTACTTGTGAGCAGCTTCATACATTGCAACCCACAGCATGCTTCTTACTCATACCCAAGACAGACATACAAAATGCCCTACTGCACTTCCTGCAATCACAGGTGGAACAATGGGTCCATACTGGAAACCAGTGGAAGTAAATCTACTCCTGCAACAGTCTAAATACGAGCTCTGTTGTTAGTGCTTCCTGTGCTGTTTATAAAAGGAAACTTATTCTTGTGTTTTGTTTGGATTTTATTTTGGGGACTTTGATCATCTATATAGAAAAGAAAATACAAAGTTTAAAATGACCTGATTTTGAGTAGACTCAAAGTTTCAGGTTATAAAGCCCAAACCAACACATACAAAACAAATACAGCCCTGGCAACAGAAATGAAAGGCCAGCTATCCCTGTTACATTGAAGACATACACTTTTATTACATTACATATGATACAAGTCCTAGCTGTCAAAATCCTCAGGAGCACCTAAACAGATAATAAACAATCAGTAAAAGACTTATGGCTACATGTTTTTCATAGTATTGAAAATCACCTGGGAACCATATTTTAATGGAAAATACAGTCTGATGGAGACAAGCTTCATAGATTTATGAAGAAAGTGCAGCACAAATCAAATGGAGGGTTTAGCTTTCCAAAATGATATGGAGGTGCTAGAAAATAGCATTAAAAAAAAAAAAAAAAAAAAGAAGAAGGAAGAAAGGACAAAGAAGGGCAAGCAAAGAAAGCAAAGAGGAAGGAAAGACGTGCCACTCTAATGATTTATGCTGTAGAGAATGAATATGCCTACTAGTGATCCTGTTACCTTTACTGCTCTTTGTGATTGTTATTCTTCCCCTAAGAGAGGCGGTCATGTTACACACTGACAGAAAGTTACACCTCTTCAATGTGATTTGTCCACTTAAAACAACATTTATCATGTTGCCAGTTTATAAATCATTTAGGCCAACTAGATTAAGGCTATAGGAAGCCAGCACCCCTAACTGATCCTCATGCCAGATAATTCAGAGACCTGCATTTGTTTACACTAAAGCTTATCAGCCAAAATAGTAGAGTCTGGTGCCAGCTGAACTCTGGTTCCTTCATCTGAGTGAGAACACAGGGCGAGGGGCAGTTTTAACACATTGAGAGATAGGCTCCTGCTTTGAAGGAAAATGTACCTACATCAGTCCACACCATGCCAGTGTCCTGGAAGGCTTCATTAACATGGACAGCTCTTCCTCTCTGCTTTGGAGAAGCAGAATCTCTCCACAGAAATAGGAGACAAGCTGAAGAGGTTGAAGGTTAGCTCGCATATTTTATCTATTTTGTACATAAGCATGTAGAAAATGTCCATTTTTTAACCTATGAAAATATGTTGCCCCTTGTTGAATAGAAGACACAACCCCCCACAGTGCATTTTGTTTTGCGTTGAGCAAAGATCCCAGTAAACTGAAATAGTCAAACTTGAAATTGGCCTTTTGTCTTATTAAAACTCTTTGGACACTAAGAGGAGGCTGAAATACCAGCCTGGACATACGATCCAGCCTGCAGCACTGGCTACAGTTACCAGCTCACAGAAACCTTCTCAGACGGCCACGCAACACAACAGCTCGTACACTGAATGCCGTTCCCAACTAAAAGTGGGATTTTAATTTCTCTTTGAATAAAGTCTCCAAGTCCACACTTCTTATGGTGCTAGGAGATAAAAAATAAAATTAAAAAATTAAAAAAGCTAAACATTAAAAAAGGATGAGCTTTGGATCTAGAGGATTTCAAACTAATTGAGAAGGAATTAATAACTTAGGTTTGATGATATTTACGTATGAGACGTAAATACGTCTAGCGCAAGGAAAGAGGAGCTACAGGGAAAATCTTTGCCCTAGAGATGACTTCTTTAAATTCACAAGGAAAGCTACACTAGTCTGTGTAAAATAACAGCCAGCCAAAGCTCTTCTGTGAGATCTGGAGGGATGAAGCTCTTCAGTGTTTTGTGACTGTTGTTTTTAAAACAGCAAACCCTTAGGCAAGCAAATTATCCTAAATCCAAAGTACAGGAACACTATCACCCTGTTCACTTGAGATGATCCAGGATGCAGACTTAGCATACCATACTCTTCTCCACACAGCATCACAGGGCTCACTTCTGGTTTTAATTAAAGACACAAGGACCAGGGCATCAGACTAAGATATGAAATAGGTCTTTTCGTGAAGCTGATGCAGAGCTGCCTTTGACACCTTGTCCTGAAACAAAAAGTAAGCTATGCCTTGCCACAATTACCTTCACAACTAGGGACTGTTATTTTCAATCATCATTATTGCTCTTCTTTCTGAACCTAATTGATTTGAATCCCTCCATTGGTTTGCTCTCTTTTCTCCCTTTGGCATCTTCTAAATTCCAGGTGTGGAATTCAATCCTATGCTCTTCTTGACAACACCTAAAATTCCCAGCACTTATTGTTAACATGCACTTTGACAAGGAGTTTTTCAAAGGTATGGTGATTATTTCCTGAGGAGATGGCCATACAAAGATACTTGTCTGCCTCTGACAGCCTGTCTTGGACAGGGACTAATATTTTAACACTGAGAAAGGTTAAAAAGAAGCTGGAAATGCACAGCTGATTTTTCCAAACCAGCTACTGATTTAGGAGCAACCAGCTCATAATGCCCCGAGTCTGTTTTTCAGAAGTGCTCAATTCCTTTACATATCCTAAAGAATATTGACTGTTGACATGGGGATTTGAATATTTATTGTTTGGGTTAAGCTGCAATGAGAGCTATCCATAAAAATGAACAGAATAGTAATGAATGAAGAAAGACAACTCGCTTCTCTGAAGAGTGAAAGAAAGCCAAACAGCTTCATAAGAAAGCTTCAGTGAGAATGACATAGAAGAGTGCTAGTCTGAGACCTCCAACACCCTAAAAGTTCAGCAAAGGTCCGTCTGCATCACCACAGAGAGAGAAGTGACCAATCATCACAAAACATCATGCACAAAGTGTTCAATGTTTGAACATTTTCAACAGATCCTGTTAAAGGCAAACTGGATTTAGGACAGATGGGTGCCTGGTCACTGTATATTACTGGTGATGGACTGTTAAGAAAGCTTCTGGCAGAATGAATTGCAGCAGACAGGTGAGGACCTGATCTGACATGAATGGAAAGCCATTCATGGTTCTAGGGGTGAATGTACATCTGATACAGGAAAGGAGATACTGACACAAGGATAGAGACACAAGTACAGTTCCTCTCCAGTAATGACCCTGAGCACTCACATGCCAGACAACAGGAGCCACTAAACACCAGTTCCTCCAAAATCTAGTTTGGAAACATGAAATATACAGGTTTCCAGATTCAGGGCCTTTGTCTTCAATTATTATTTTCTTTTTCAGGCTATGATCCACTATGTTTGTACAGACCATAAAAATACCAGAAGACAAGAACAAGCCCCTGCACAGCATCTGATAAAATTGCCTCAGACGGTGGGAGAAGCCATGTCTAGGGAAGGCTTTCTAGGTATATGTGACAAAAAGAAGACCCAAAACCAAACAAATACAAACCTGTTAAACAAGGTTGTGGTGTTTAAGCAACTAATTGAGGGATGCACAACTTCTGTGTAATTCTGTAGAAAACAGCTTGTAGGATTTTTACAGTGTAAGAAAAAACCCCCACAGTTCTAATAAGTTTTCTACCAAATGCACAACTTTGAAATTTAGAAAGCTCTGAATTTAACACATCATTGAAAAACCTCTTGAGCACTGAAAATTTAATGGCACTTTTGACCAGCACTAGGGCACAAAGCAGTTTCCACAATGGGAACTTCATTCTCCCTATTGAACTCCCTCACTGCTCTCCCACAGCACAAGGTACCTCACTGCCTGGAGCCAGTGTCTGGTGCAGTGTGCCACAGCCCAGCCCAGGGGGGCTGCCCTTCCTCTGTACTAACTTGGAGCTCTGGCTACACCTTTGAAGCACACAATAGGGGCTACAGAAGTTTTTAAAGTATAAATGAGAGAGAGAAAAGAGAGAGGGCTCCAATTATCAGTACAAGAGTATAATGGAATAACGTGGGTTTCTTTTTCAGGAGAAATCACTGTATTTCTTTTCACAAAGGATTCATGCAATAAGTTAATTAAATAGATGCACTACCTAAGATGTTTAACATTAATTTAAATTCAGCATAACTCCACTGGCTTCATTTATGCTTCTCTGTACTTACACCAGCTATGGACAGAATTTAACACAGAAGTTTAATAACCCAAATTCATTTCAAAGGAATGCCAGTATAAAGCACCTGCCAGATGCTTAGTCTGCAGGTCTGAGTTTCTCTAGCCTCTTGCTTCTCTTCATTACACTCCTACTGAGCTTTTTCCTTCATATGGGAGCTATTCCTGAACACTGAAATACAAAGAATCACAAAACCTCCATCCTCTTATACTCAGTCCAGGACCCGATTCTGGATTGAAGGAAAGCCCCTCCTTAAGGCAACGATTGTTAGAGCAAAAATAAATGACCAACAGCAAATACAATTGCAAGTAAAAGGGGAAGGCCCCTTTCTCCTGCCATGACTATTTGTGGTCTGACACTGCTCCCTGAACCCAAGTGTGTGTCTGTCCCTCCTGCAGCTGTGTCTGCAGAGAGCCTGGGCCCTTGGCCTGTGGCTGGAAGCAGATAGAAGTCACTCATCACAGCAAATCCCAAAATCGAGGGTTTGTTTTCCTCTGCTCCATGCAGCACCATGACCCAGGGAAAGGGATGCCAAAATCAAATTATTTCTGGTCAGACCCACTATGAAAAGACATGGTGCATCAGACAGCAGTGACAGTGCTCAGAGAGATGGAATGTGATCAGCAGCACATGAGACCTTGTGTATGAGAGCACAACTTTCCAAATATTGATTTATCATGTAATAGGAAAGATTTCTTGTGAAACCTTTTCCATGTACAATAATTTCCCAAGAGAAATTAGTTCTATTAATGGAGACTTTTAAAAAACAAGACTTGGAAAAGCTCTAGGGAATATATATACACTATAGGGAAAATTCCTGCTTGGGAAAAGCAACTATTGGGTGACCTCCCAGGTCTTTACCAGTTTCAATTGCATTAATTTTAAAAGCTTGGTACTGAAATGCTTCACAAAGTGACATGGGTTTTTCTACTCATAACTAAGGTAGAAAAAGTACTTTGCAACAGAGTTAAACAGACTTCACAGAACAAGAAAAAGAGTTTGCTTTGTTTCATCTTATTTTACTAGGAAGTCACTGCTGCTTGGTTTAACAATTGACAAGCCTTCTCAGGTGATGGGAGGAATGAAAAATGTGAGCAGTTAAGAACCCCTGATCACTGAGAAGATATTTGAGACAGAGAGCTCAATTAACTGCTAGCTAAGAGGCAGAGGAGAATATCACTGCTTTTTGCCACTGTGTTTCAGCATAGCAAAGATACACACAAGATCCAATCTTGCATCTGGATCTGAATTTCAGCAGCCACAGCTGGGTAGAGTTGACATTTAATTTGTCAAGGTTTTTTTTGTAATTGGTTAATACTAATACACACCATAATCCTCAGCCTGCCTTAACTGAACTTACATTTCCAAGAGTGTCACCCAGTTTAAAACTACTGCAGCTACTGCGTCTCTGCTGAAAGAAAGGCACACCAAAAATATCATTGTAAAATACTGATTCATAACTACATCCTACCTATCCATGTCCCCAGCAAACACATGAATTTTGCCTTAGCCCTTTCTGGATCAAAGTACACCAGAGCAGATTGTATCTCTTATGGCAAGAAGACAGGGAAGAAATCCTTCTGACCTTGCTCTCTTGTGAAAAGGAGGAGCCCACTCATCTCCACAACACCAGCAGGGATGGAAGAGAACGAATCCCTTTGATTACTCAGACAAAAATTCCCTTGGGTCTTTAAGTCTGTGCCCGCACCCAGCATCTGTGCCTGAAAATTTGCTGGACTGGAGCACTGGTTGTAGAGCACTGGTTGCCAGGAAGGCGCAGCAAAATTCAGGCAGGAGTTTGAACCTTTCCCTCAAATCCTGAATGTAAAAGGACATTAAATGCTCTCCTGCAACTTAAAACACTCTTTTAATCCCTTCAATTTGGCCTCCCAAAATATCAAAGCCTTCTACCTATTTTAGGCCTCATGGAGATATGAGTGCTGATCATGAGCAGATCAGCCAGAGGGCAGAAATAAGTCGTGGAGAAGAGCAAAAAAGCTTTCAAAACTTAATTCAAATACAGCCTAAGTGTAAACTATTGTGAAGGCTTCTACCAGGGAAAAAAACACCCGAAGAACTGAAGAATCACAAAAATTTTTAGTAAGTTAGCACTCCACGATTACTCTTCCATACACAAAATCAGAAAAATATATACTTTTTGATCACTCCAAATTTGTCACTGCTCATTTCAAAGAAAATAGTGTTGGTTGATTATTAAGACTAACGATCACCAAAATTTGAAAATACCTGAAAATTAGGTTTCTAGCTGAAATTCAACTTTTACCTAAATTCAGCACACCTAATAACACATTTCAACGTTTATTGAAAAATAACCTCTGAAAAGCACAGTTTTATATCTGTAATAACTTTTTGAAAAAAATCATAAATTTACCTCAGAAGAAACACAAACAGCATTTTCTGAATTGGACATCTCTTTAGCTCCTGCCTCTGTACAGCAAACTGGAATGACATTGTGTCACTAAAATCGTTCCTTCACGGTTTTAGTCTCACCCCCACAAAGTCTTTTAAGATAAAAATCAGTTAAAATGTGCAATAAGTATTTAAGTGAATTTAAATAGTCTTATTAGCTTCTGTTCTTAATGAGAATTCAGTTACCACCAATCTACCCAAGTTCACAGTTTTTTGTTCATCAACCCCAAATTACAGAATTTGAGCCAACTAGGGATCAATATATGTTTATTTTCCCTTAGGATTTGCACCCATTCTGCAGTGATGAAGGAGCCCCAAGATCATTAGAAGGGCTAAAATGAGAGAGAACAAGAACAGCCCTCTACTACTAATTTTACTCATAGTCTCTTAGCACAGCCATATCCTCTGAAGTTAGAGGCACACGTACATAACCTGGGAAGTGTTCCAGGTTTCTCTTTAAGGAAATGAAGTTCCCATCAGTGGCTGCACTAAGGGCATTTCTGGTTTTCCACCAGGCCAGCAGCAGTGCTGAGTAGGGCTCTGAACACACACTTGGAGGTGGTTCAGTGTTCAGCCCTGTCCTGGAGGAGCTACAAAAGCTGTCATCACCATCCCCAGTGTGCTGAGCATCCAGGTTTCCCAACCCTGCCACATCACATGTTTGTGCACTGCTCTACAGCAAAACCCATCACACGGCTGGCCACGTGCAGCACAGCTCTGATCCAGGATGTCAGCTCTCAATTTCATTTTTCAGAGGAAGCATAACTCTTTCTGATAGCTATTTCAGCTTTTTGACTGTGAAAATCTTCTTCAAAATATGTATTCATTACATGAAGACATGTTCATTACTAACGACAGAATCTAAAGAAAATCCAATCTTTCCCAATAACTTATTGTCCATGGAGTAGAAGTATTTAGACAATGTGCTAATGACACAGTCTGAAATTGTTTTTCCTCCCTCAATTTTAAAAATTCTCATTAGCTCTTCTCTTGAGTGCCCCACTCTCCAGCTTTCCCTACCATAAATGTTATGAGATATTTCAACAAACTGGGAATATATTAAGTAAATAAATAATAAATTTTAAAATCCATAGGATCATATCAAACAAATTAGGGTAACTATAAATCTCTGTGCCTTAGGATTGTACCCTTGCTAACTGATGATGGAGACAGAAAGAATAAAGATCAATCTGAGGGCTAAATTGAGACTATTACAAGAGAACAAGAAAACCTCACCTGCTGAATTATTTAATTGACTTATATGAAGTTATAGACATTTGCACAGGTAAAGACTGCTTCACTCTGCTTCACTGCTGAACTAACAAAGACCATCACACCAAATGCAATCTTAAAATACAATATTCAATGCATAGTACATTTGCTTATGTCAGATTTGAGAATGTCTCTATTTCAAAATGTGAAGAAGATATCACTGAACTGTCAGGGTGTTGCAGAACTCTTGCCACTTGTTCACAGTGGAGTGTTTGGGATTAAAACATTTCTTGTGAATAAATTAATGAAGTAATATAAAAATTGACAGCTCAGCTATAACATCTGCTCATCCATAAAAAAGTCACTCCACCCAGCTGAGTGGGTGAAGTAAATATTACAAGGTTGAATTAATGTAGGTACTGATGGAAATATGACCTTTTTAATCAGCATAATTTCAAAATAAATTCCTAAGTAATAAAAATTAAAACACATATGCTATAATGAGTGGAGTGAGATGATCTGGATTAATCAGCCATAGCTGTACTCTTAAGTGGGCCTGCCCCATTAGTGCCTAATGTTCTTTTCTTCCACCTGCAACAAAACCCATAGCCACTCACATAGAAATCTTGCTTATGCAACAGCTTTTTGAGCCAGTATCCAAGTGTATTAGAAATTATCTGAAAAAGTCCAGTCTATATCAAGCCAGTTCACTTTTCAACAAAGCTCTCACAAATGACACAACACTGAGCATCAGGGGAACACCAAACATTTGAAAAATTACCTGAAAAGAATCTGAAGTGAAAAAGACCTCAGCCTGCTGCTAGCTCAGGACAGAAATGCCAACTCAACAAAATAAGCATCAGCTGCACTTTAAGCAGAGACTTCAAGACATCAGTAAAGTCCAAAAGCAAAACACCCCATCTTTAGTGATATATGAAGGCAGAAGGAAAACTGATGAG
The DNA here is from genome assembly GCF_048771995.1 of Taeniopygia guttata. Taxonomy (NCBI): domain Eukaryota; kingdom Metazoa; phylum Chordata; class Aves; order Passeriformes; family Estrildidae; genus Taeniopygia; species Taeniopygia guttata. The sequence goes on along the minus strand of NC_133036.1, from coordinate 1,978,768 downwards.
AACTCAGAATTTCAAACGTACAGGTGCCATGGGAAAACATAAGTGTGTGCAACTGGAAGGCCTAGTTTAAGAGCAAGTCCAATTAAATAAGAAAAACATAAAAAGACACAAACACAGTGGTTTGTTGTGCATCCCCCTCCTTCAAAGGAGTATTCTGTGAATCTGTCTGTTCACCCAATGGTTACAGGTGTGAGGTGTAAATGTTGTTCTCACCCTTGTGCACAGAAACAACTTAATGATAACAACAGTTCTTTCTCATAACCACATCAGAGCTACAAATGCCCATGCATCTTACACCAGGGCTATTCACCTGCAGCAGCATTACAGTGCAAATTGGTTGACCTATGTATGTAATTGTACAATCTTCATATTCTCTTGTCACTGATTCGCTCAGTGATTATTTCTTGTCTTTATCTCTTGTGTTGTTTGTTTATTTAAGTGGTAGCAGTGTGGTGGCCATGACAAATCACTTGGAGGATTCCAAACAGCTGTGTTTTTTCTCCTTTAGCAGCTTTATAGCAACTCTTTATCAGCGGCTTCTTCATTCCTGCGCCTTGAGAACACTCCCAGTGCTTTGGGGTTTTTCCTTCCACTGATACACGTGTATCACTCACCCCAACACTCCTCCAGTCCCCTGATGGATCTGCTCAGGGGCTGTCTGAGAGCACATCTGCCAACAGGACTGGCTGCAGTGGCCTCTTAAGGGCCACTCTCCTTTCCCTTCATTTGCAATTAACTCCTGGTGATGTGTTTTAAGAATGAAGCTCTGGGAAGACCACTCAAAGGAGTTCAGACAAGAAAACACCCTCTGCAAAGATGCTCTAAATGTCCTTAGAGACTGCTAACATAAATCTACATGCTGCTGTCAGGGAACTCCTACATTTTGGCTCTCCTAGGCATACGTTTTTCCATGAGGGAAGTCCCTTGCCTCTCTAACTGACAGGAGGAGAAAAAAGACAACCAAACAATAACTAAACTTGTTCACAGGGCTGCTGTATTCAGAGGACAGTCTGTGGGGGTGGGGGGGAAAGCATTTTGGTTTAGTTTAAGACTGACTTTACAGATGACACTGAAGCAGCTACACAAATTATGTTTAACACTGCAGCTTCGTGTGTATTCAGAAGCCAGCCTAAATTTAATATACGCATTTTCAAAGTTACTATACAGTGCATGTTTAGAACTCCAAATGGAAGCCATTCCCTTTGCTCAGCATGTGAGAGAAACCTGTTAAATGAGAGATTTGTTTATATTCTGAACAGGTAAGAAGAAAACAACATACCTTCTGCAGTTCAAGGATTGTATTTCTATAGTGGCATATGGTACATTTGCACTCTGGTATCATATCTACATTTTTAACTCTTGTGCATTCTGCAAGTAGCAGGAGGAGTTGCTCAGTTAGAGCCTTTTGGTAAAAAAGAAAAGCATTTCTACAGCAATTAGACTTGTTTAGATCATCTTGCAAAATTCAGAAATCACAATTCATTTGCAAACAATTGTGTTACCCAAAATCTATATGCACTGGGGTTTTGTTGGCAGGCAAAGTCTAAATAGCAGAACTCTAACTTCTGATTTTACAAAACCTCCTTTGAGCATAATATGGATTCCATCAAAGGCACATTTAGCAACTACCTTTAGCCATGGCTAAGGTCTTCAGACAACTGTCCCATATAAATGATAAATAATGACAAGAAAACAAGTTTTCAATTCCTACAATTGTAAAAGGCTATCTTGGTCAGAATCCAAGGTTCCAGAGTGATGCTGAGCCACATCAGCGAGTGCATACAGATTATGGAAGAGATGCAGCCTTGCACTATGGAGGGCACCTCGGTTGTGTCTCACATGTATTCACAATTCTTACAAGGAATGGTTCCAGCCCAGGAACAAACCAGTCCTGCTTCAAGTGTATTGTATGTAAAGATTAACAGTGTCAAATGGTGACAGCACAATCGTAAATTCCAAGCACACAAAAACTAAGATGTTAAATCCTATCTCTATAACTTCTGTTCCTCTCAATGCGAAATTCAGAAGGTGTTGAATGGAAGTGATCACAGAAAGTAGTAGCTTGATTGATAAAGTCCCTATCTGGTCATTTACGATCTGGCTGAAGGAGAAGCAGCTTTTGCCAGACAGAAAAGCAATTAATCTGCAAACAAGCCGAGGAACAGCCGGGCTGTGCATTGGAGTCTCAGGCTGCTGGGAGCTCATGAGAGGAGATAAGACTGCAGCCTGCTATTTATTGTACATTTTAATTAAGTGCTTGTTAACGGCAGTTATCTTAACAGTCATAAAATTACTGTTGTAATGCATTTTGTTTGAAAAAAAAAATGGAGGGAGCCGAAGGACTTTATGAAAGCAGTCACAGATTGCTTTCACTTTAAATCAAAGAATAAATTCTGAAGAGAAGGGATGTTGCAATGATCTAAGCCGAGCCACTAATGGTTATTTAATGTGGCCATCAGTGTTTGTAAGTCCCTAGCATACGGAACATACACAATAGCCTCCAAACCCTCTTTAACACTTATTTGAGATGACAGGAAAAATGAAACCGTTTGTGCTTTCAATGGAAAAGCAATCATTGGTACATTATATTCTGCTTGCCCTATCATGCTAATGCATGGTAAAAATGTCACCAAATGTATTTAAGGACCTGATGGAGTGTTGCTGTTTGATTCCTGTTACTGGGCTGATTAATAAAAATCTTCAATTTGTATGTAAATGCAGTGGGGTTTCATATCATCCGCATACCTGCACCTGGAGAAAATAATAAACTGAAGTTTAATGCAGCAATTATAAGCATTTATGGAACTCTTTAAAGAGGCTGCCTGCCTCCCCTGACCATCAAGATGAGATATTCACAGAGGAATATTACTGATGCTCAGACAAGCAGGGCTGCAGATGGTCCCCAGTGCAAATGCTGCCAATGCAGATTAACTCACTGACTCATACTCACTTTGGTGCAACAATGTAAGCTACTTATTGTTAGACAAAAGTGTCATATTTTTCCCTACATCTGAAATAAAATCAAATTGAACTGTTCTTTGGAGTGGTGGGGAGGGTGGTAATTAACATTTCAAATGAGGACTGTTTGCATCATTTACACTTTTCCTGACATCACTTAATTCCCCTGTGCATATGTTCCCATGACAACATCATCACCACAGATAAAAATTGCATTGGTACAACAGAAACTCTTCAAGATATATGACAACAGCTGTTTGTTTATTTTTTAAGAATCCCTCTAATGATCTTCAGACTTTTAACCAGCGACCCCCTAATGGCTGATCCTTAATAAAACAAAGTATGCAGCTATTTGCATCTTCACAGATGGATATTGGAAAGGGTTTGTGGTTTGGGTACTAATAGAATAATAAGTACCATGTATGGGATATGGTCATGTGGAGGAATACATTACAACATAGGCAGATACCAGCTTTGATGTATGCCCATGCACAGGCTCTGCTCACACAGCAATCCTTGATTAAGTGCATGCGACATAGATGTTCTTAGTTTGTTGTAACCATTTGCCAATTTGCATTTGCAAATTTCAGTGAATGTGTTCCAAATGAAAAACAAACATATTCAACTAAAATCCCTGTGAGACACTCCACTAGTAAAATATTGTTCTATTGTTTAAAGGCTGTATTTTTATTGGAGTGCAGTTCTTCACTATTAACAGGGTACCAACGTGTTTTAATGACTGTGATGCTTCTTACAGATTACAGCTAAAGAATTAAATCAATGAGTTACCAAACGCACAACTATAATTAGTCTTTCATTTAATAGTCCCAGACAGGGCTTTAACTTATCCCATCCACAACTAAGTGCTCTGTTGACAATGAAGAGCTGTTTTTATTCTACTTCCCAGGGTTCATGGTCAAACCACTCTCCTCAAGGAAGTTAAGTGAAAGATCACCCTTTTATTTTTTTTTTTTTTCAAACCAGCCTCCAGCTTGTCACCAAGCAATAGTTTTCAGGCCCGGCTGTGGCACATTTGGCTGGCACACAGCATGCACTGCCTGAAAAGCTGCTCCCTGCTCCTCTGAGGTAAAGGCAAATGAATATTCTGCTCAGGGAGTCCTCCAGTAGTTGACAAAAAGCACACCAGGAGTCACTTCTGGGTGTGCTTTTTCACAAGTAACTGCTTAGAAGCAGCTTCTTGGCATGTGCATTGGCAAACTGTGCAAACCCTTTGCAAGAAAGCCTCTCCCTCCAGATGTTGCTCTAAACCCAAATTCCAAGCAATTTTGTAACCGCCAAAAGACAGGCATTGGTATTAGAGACCTCCAGACTGGAAAAGAAGTCAGAACCCATTCTGAGGGAGGGGAACTTGGCATTTACCCGCCAAACCATTGTTTGTTTTGCCACCCTAAATAGAAAGTGCAGCTTGAGACAATCAGCAGCACAATAGTGTCATGCTGCAGAGGAAGAGCCGTAGCACCGAGATGCTCCACAGAGCCATCAGTCACTACATTCACTGCTCAGCCACAGGTCAGACAATGGCAGAGCTAACCAGAAGGTCAGTGAAAGCAGCCCCAGTTCCCTGACACACTCACAAAGATTTTAAGCTTTTTAGCCAGTGTTCCATTCAAACTGATAAAAGTAAAATTTAAAAATTTTCTATTGCATCTGCAGCCAGTGCAAGAATTACAAGAATTCTCCTGCTGCGGTTTGATGTGTTTTATCAAATACAAGTGCCATTGTTCCTACACACCACTCTGCTCAGTGCCATTCTGGAAGGATAAGGGAGGAAGATGAAGCATCATCCTCACCAGACTGACACCATGATCAAGATGATGAGTTGTATCATCAACGTTTGAGCTAAATTCAATCAAACTAAATGGGAACACTATTGTAACTGCCAGCAGACTTTGGATTAGAAACCTGAAGTCTCAACCAACTTGGCCTGCACAGTTCTGCCTATATCCTGGGGAGAAATCACCCTGGCACAAATGCCCTGCTAGTGCACCCTCCTTGCACACCCCTGCACAGAGAGCTGGTGCTGCAGAACCACAGAGCTGACGAGCAAAACTGTGATACTTCACTTTGTGTGTTCTCAGCAGAACCGGCAACTAAATTCAGATGACAGAGTCTTCATTGACAGTGAAAATACAAGAAACTGAAAGCTTGCCAGTCAGCTTTCAGATCCCACACAAGGTCTGCAGCAATTACTAAAAAAATAAGTATATGACATCCACGTTGAAAGATAAACATCCGTAGAGAAAAAAAATTATCCTTACATAATCTACTTAGATATGCTTTGAATACTTCAAAAACCCCATCCCAATTTATAAAATACTGGATTCCTGCATATTTTCTGGACTCTTAGACAGTAAGTCCAGTTTTTAGACACCACTTATATTCTCCTGTCCTCTTCACAGCTCACTACCTCTAAGGCCACTCCAACATTTGCATGCTCATCTAATTATATTTGTTAGAGCAGGTATTTGTAACCCAGTGTAGTACAGGCTGTAGTGTTGATCTAGTAACAGCAGTGTAAACATGCCCTACTTGTGTACAGCACAGGGCTGGCCCACGTGGCAGTGTGACTGTACAATAAGCTGCAGCATTCAGGTGTGCTATTAACTCCACGCTAATTACTGCATGCTCATGTGAGGTGAGGGAGTTTATTCTTGTGCCAAACACAGCAAACCACCCCACACAAACACACTTGTACATCTAGTAGCCCTACCAGTAAAGCAAATTAAACATGCTTGGGTACCAGGGTTGGATGGACACACAGCTCACATCCCTGCACCATCCGAGCAAACCCCATCCTGTCCCAGCTCCCAGCCACAAGCACATGGCTTCAGCACAGGGCAGCTGGCAGTGGTCAGAAGCCCATCAAAAACCCTCCTGAGAACTTCCCAGCATGGCTTGCCATGTGCCAGTGCTTGGGAATGCTCTCTGTGTTGTTTAATGTCCTGCTATACTGTAGCCTTCATGCCTGCGGTGGGGAGCAGGGTGGGCACCAAAGCTATTTGGCAGTCACTCTTCCATGCAGGTAAGCATTTTTCCACTCCTGGGTATGAGAAATATCTGCACATTTGTATCAAAGTAACTATTAGAAAAGTTAAAAGTAGCAAAACTGTTTAGACAGGGCTTTAAAACTTTTTTATTCTCCATTTGGAAAGTTGGTTTTAGTACTCTTCTACACCACGTTCAATGGTTTCATGTATCATGCCCTGTTGAAGTCCAGGACTCTACATGGTTTGGTGGAAAAGAATGGGTCTTATTACTTGGAGTTTTATTTTCGTTTTAAATGACCACTGTAAGGATAAATTGCCTTGAAAAATACCTCCAAATAGTTAGAAATTCTTCCTAACCTTGCCATAAAGATTTCTTTTACCACTGTGACCTTAATGAGAATGTTTCCCTTAAGAATTGCGGGGAGTTTTATGAGAAAGCAACAACAAAACAGTGAGAAACCTTGGCAACAATGAGGGGGAAGAAGATCAATAAAAAGAAAAAAAAAAACCCAAACAAATAAAACAATCTCTCAGAAAAAAGGCCAATACCAACTTTTAAGATGACCAAAGTCCAATATCCTCTCATTTGTAAGTTTAATTTGTTTTCTGTACTATTTTTATCCGACTGAACTGCTATTATGTGAAGTGCAGAAAAAAAGGTCTTTTACTTAGAAGAATTCTTGACTAGCTTTCTCCTAAATATGATATTCTTGGGAAAACAGGATATCACTTTAATAGATGGAAAGAACAGTCCACAGCCACAATACACAAAACCTGATCTACAGCCTTAGCTAACCCATTGCTTCAATCATGCCTAGTTTTAAGAATGTGATGTATTCCCTAAAAGCCACTGACTCCCATCAGACACCTCAATGGACCTAAACGTGAAACATCAGTTTGGGCACCCTGCCAAACCTCTGCCTACCTTTACCCTAAAACCCCCTCAACCTACCCCCAAAACCAAGTGTAAATACAGTGTCCAAGGGAACAGCACTAAAGGCATAACCCTAAAGATGGTGAGAAGCTATCACAGCTTCTCTCGCAGCCAGAGAACATTCTGGGGAAAACTTGATCTCACTGATACCCACAGCTCTTCTGTGCCCTCTTCCAGAGGACCAAGAGTTCTCTCAATGTGCACACTTTGGCTATCAAAATCAGAGCCTGACACCCCTAAAACCCCACACATGCCATATATTCTTAACTCAGATAATTCCACTAAAAATAATTGCTCTTCCTTTATCTTTAGGGCAAATTACTGCTATTTTGCTGAAGCTGAGGCTGTATTCAAAAACACCACAATATCAAGGGCTTTCCAGTTAGGGCCGTGTGAGCACTCTCCCAGGAGGTGTATATAGGTCCCTGATCTCCCAAGAGGACTCACACAGGTCCATGATGCCAGCTCAGACATGTCCCAGGGCTGAGGGAGCTGGCTGACTTCAGGATCGGGCCACAGATGCAGCATCTTCCCTGTTAAGAAGATATTCATGACATAAGGGCTGGAAAAGGAAGGGTCAAGAGAAAACACTTGTGGTTTTGGTCCATTTCCCACATTCATTCAAACACTTGTATTTCATTAACTATTATGATTGGATGTTTGGATTTTCAGAAAAAAATCCCAATGTCTTCTATTAAATTTTGTTAAGATTTCTATTTAGTGGAAAAAGCTTCCCCCCACCCCCCCTCAAAAACTAAACTCTTCTGTGCAAAAAATGACCAGCCTTAAGTTGATTGACTGTTTTGGGAGGACAGAGAAACTTCACAGTTCTTTCATCAGCTGATGCACTGAGTCTTTGCTTTAACACGTCTGAGACCATATATATGTTTGGAGTGGAAGCTGTGGAACTGAATAAAACAAAGTTTTACCTTTTTATCTCCTAACATGCCCACTTTTAGGAGATAGCTATCCATCCATATTTCACATATCTCTGAAGAAGAATTTTCTATTTCTGTGCAGAAGTGTAAATTTGAAGTTCAACATAATGACAGATATTTTTTCAGAGTCCTAAAGTGCTCTACAGATTTTACAGACATGACTATATAAACAGGGAACATTTTACCAACCTCTGAATTCAGGTATCTCAAACATGGAAGACAGAAACCACTTAATATGGTACCATATATGAGTGGATGATATTAAAAAAAAGTTTAAAACAGGAGAAAAAAAATAACTAACTTAAACCATTAAATCTCTAGCCAATGTAACAAAACTTGAATGCCTTCTTCTGCTAGAAGCAGATATATTTCTTTAGTGAAATGGCCACTATTTCAACACTACATGTCACTGAGAAATTTATCATCTCCTCCATCCTGTGTCCCTCCTCATTCCCATCACTAGCTATTACATTGATTCAGCAACTGACTCCAAAGGAAAAATACCACTCACTAATTACCATAGAGTGGTGTTCATTCAGCACTTCAGTTTTCCTTGGAGGCTTCTTACCCAAACATTAACCCTCAACCAAACCAACCTCAGCTGTTTCAACATTCTCTTCTCTTTCTTTTTTAAATATGTATATAAAACAGAAGAACCAGACCAGTTGCAGTCAGACTTCTTGGCAATTTAACATTTTTAACCGAAGTAATTTTTAAATTATGCCAGTGGAATATTTATTTATATGAAGAATTTTGTGGGCTATTTTAAAGGTTGGCTTGGAACTGCTTTTATGCAGTAAGTGACTGAGAAATCTCTGAATGTTGTCTTGTATAAACTTCACGCTAGCAGCAATGCTACAGAACAATTTTGCTTTTGTCGAGAACGTACGTACATTTTAATTAAATACTTTAATTATGAAACAGTTGCTTATATAGCTACGCAAACTGAAAATGGTTTGGGTGTTCACTTTTTTTTGATCTGTTCTAATATAAAAGATAGCATAATTCAAACATAACAAAACCAGAGTGTTCTTCTCTCTGCAGTAAGAGGGGAAAGGCACACAGCAGGAACCAAAGGAGAACTTGAAAGGCTCCGTGCTGGCCGCCTATCGGGGTCCCACTATTTGCACACCAAAGGTAGCAGACATCTGGGCAGAGCCCGTGCGGTGCCTCTCGCCTCTTCTGCGGGGCTGCGCCGAGGGAATTCCGCCCCAGCCAGAAACGGGGCTCCCAGCCCTTTTATGCTGCTCTGGCCTGTTTACCTACCATAATGGGGTCAGAGCACAGGAAGGAATCTTAACCCTACGTTTGAGGCAGAGAACTGCGAACCCAAGCACGGCCACATGTGGGACTCGGTTATCGGCAGCGGCTCTGCCAACAGCGCTAACCTAAACCCCAAATGTAGAACAAAAACTTCCCCGCTTGAATCAGACTCTGGGACTAAAGGCACACTGGAGAAGTGCTCCGAGACATTATAACAGGCATCACAGAAATGCTAAGTACTCTTCTTCCAGGCTATTTTTAGAAAATTACTGAAGAGCAAGATGTTACCCCTGGGCCATGTACATTGTATTTTCCATACTTGCATCAATTACACAGCCAGGTGAGAATGGTCACACATGAAGATACACTCTCAGAGTGAACACCACATTATTTTTTAATTTTCAAGACATTCTTTAGAGATGCTTCCCCCCTTCCCCAGCTGACCATGGAATCACTGCACAGCCTCACAATGCTCTGCTGTGCTTGGACGTCCTCCAACTCTGGACACTCCAGAGTGAAAAGTCAAGTAGAGAAAGGAGAACACAAAGATGAAGGCACTGAGAGGAAGGAAACTATCAAATATCACAATCCCAACAAGCCATTACTTTTCTCTGGGATCAGCTAGAGGGTTAGTAATGTGCTTCTAAACTCCATGCACAACAACAGTAGCAAATCACTAACAAATTAGTAAAAGTAGTAAAACAATGACTACCAAATGGAATCCTTGCAAGCACAAGTTTGAATATTTCACTCTAAAGCTCAAAGGAGATACTAAACAACAGTTTTATAAAACACTGTTTTGCACAGACTGACAAGAATTGTGACCAGATATGTAATACTGGAGGGGTGGAGTGGGCATATGTACTATTTTAAACCACAGCATATCAGCAGGAGAGCTGGCCAGGTACTACAGCATTCGAGATTTTTTTTAAGGGAAATATCTTGATGAGACTTATCAGCTGTAAAACCAGTTTAAAAATTCTGTGTATATTTTTTAATGGAATCCCAGCTCCAGCACATTGAGTAGCGTGTCTTAGTGAAATTAAGCACTCCTGGTTTTCAGCCAAAAATTAACCAGGCTATGTTTGATACCCCTTAATAGAAAAGAACAATTGTTACTAAAGGAATATAGCAATTAAATCAGTAGGGCTAAATTGCCACATCCTTACAGTTTGCTTTAGGACTGGGTTTTCTGTGATGCAATCTCCAGCAAAATTTCTTCACAAAGATTCTCTTGCAATGTGTCACAGTGGCAGAAGGCAAAAGTTTGTTCACCACGTCTGTTCAAAAGCTGCACTTAATCCTGGAGAAACCTTGAAATTTTTGGAGGTCAGAGCTCTCTTTTCAGAGGCTCCATGTGACTCAGTCAGAGGCATCTTTGCCATGATCTCCTTATTTCTCTTGAAATAGAAAATCCAAACAAAAACAAATGTGAAAACTTATCACCTTTTCACTGAAATTTTCTAGTAGGAAGGTGTATCTTATTCACCTCTCAGTTCTATCCCCAAGCTTAATTCAGATGCACATATGGTAGAAGCTTCCACAGCAAGTAATGGAGTGGGTATCACAACCAAAGGACTCCTGTTGCTGTTCTGAAAGCAAGCGTTGAGATCTCCATGTAGATGCACAGATCTCAGAAGCATGATCTGGCCCCCGGACATGATAGGTTTCCTATAAAGAACAGTGTTACTGTAATCCCTCTCTTGTCATGAAATATTCAATTTTCTTTTTCATTCTTGCAAAATAAAATGCTAAATTACCTAGTTTAGTAGGTCAATGTCAAAACTTATGATGAAAAAGAATCTTCCTAAGAGAATTTCTTAAAACCTGTATAATCAGGTTGGTAATGCTGCCCACAGGGAAAACCCATTAGCAGAAATCTCTAACACATTTCAAAAAGCTAAACCACGTGGATTGTGGGTATGCCTGTTTGCTGCACTGCAAGCAGCCCAAGTCATCTCAAAGTGCTGCTCCACCTCAGTGCTCTGGTTTCCCTCTGCACATACTTGGTGTAGAAATCTGATCGTGCAGCCAGTAGGCAGATTTTGTGAGGATGAGGAAAGTAGATTTCGTCTTCCTCATGTAACTGGAAAACATTTTGTAGCTGATTTCAAGGGTTAAACTCTACTCCTGGACTTCAACACTCAGAAATTCTATGCACTCTCTTTTTAGAGTACTCTTCCTTCCTTCCTATCCGCTAACACAATAGGGAAAGCTTTGTTATCATTAATCATCTTCAGAGCCCTGGGGATTCTCTGAGTACTAGAACTGCTGCAACCTCCCTGGAAAAACCCACAGAGACGTGCACCAAAGTTTCTGTCAGAGTTCACTCATGCAGATTTTCATTAATAACTGAATTTACAAGCTGGGGACATGCTAAATGCTTCATCTGAAGTCAGAGAAACTAAATCTTTGATAATCACCACCAAAATCAGTATTTTTAAATAAAGTATTTGAACTTTTTTTGCTGCAAGGATCTATAATCTGAAGGAGGAAAGAGAGACTTTTTAGCATAAAACCAAGCATTGTTTTACACTGCACACAACATCACTAGATATTAGGAAAGCTAAGATAAGCATTGTAAATAGAGATAGAAATTTATCAAGAGTTATACATTTTTGAAAGACAATGATTGTGCCTTAACAGAGAACAATTTACCCAGACTAAACACCTTAAACAGCAGGCACTGTATGAGTTTAGCAGCAATTATTTGACTAATTCATCATGTCAACCTCCTAACAAATAGTCCCCAAAGAAATGCAGCCTGTCTTGTAATTTCTGGAGACTTTGAAGGAAAAGGATATCCTGTAGAAATTAAAGAAAAGCAACATGGCTGAGAAAATACTTGTAAATAAGTCATCAACGTTCTGATTAGATCTCTAACTTCTTGATCTAAATGTCCTGTTTTTTCATGCATTCTGCTACTTAAAACTAATTTTAAAAATACATTAAATGCAGGAATAAACAAATACAAAAATCTAGTCCTGATTTCTCAGAGTCTTTTCATCTACAGATGCAAATTCTGCACTTATTTATAGCTCTTTCCTCAACTTAAATGCCCACTCTTCATAGAAATATAGTGCCATCAATAGTATACCAAGCCCCCTATCTGAAACTGAAAGATACAATGCTCAGATGGGGAGAAGTGAGTTTTTAAAACCCTTCAGACAACACTTATGAATTCCACAAACAATCCAGCAACACAACTCTGTAACTAAAAATAAACCAACAATAAAACTCTCAGATTGAGAGCCCAGTTTCAGCATCCCCAGTGCCATACAGACTTATGGGGCACTTATGCCTAAAACTGTGAGAGCACTAAGTAGTTGTGCAAGTGCATGTCAAGATAAATGTCCCTACCAATCCACAAAATGATTGTTTTTGTGCATAATTGCAGTAACTACTCATGCAGGTTAGGTACATAGCATTGATTTTACTTGCCTATCCTTGTGCTACTACAATACTGATAATTTGAATCTAATTTATTCTCATTGTTTATACAGTCAACAAGCTGCTGTGTGTATAAACAGGGGCCTGTGAGCTAAAATTTGGTGTCTTGCTCCACAGAAATTGCAATCTAAATAAAAAACCTCTGCACTGGAGAGCAGACTGTTGTTCACTCCACTGAAAAACAGAAGGGAAGGAACAAGAACAAGCAACAAGAGATGAACAGTAAGGCCGAGGGATTGGGCAGAGTGCTGCAGAAACAACCTGGCACACAATAGAATAGTTCATAGCAGTGAACAGTGGGACAATGGGCACATCTTACATCAGATTTCCATTTATTAAAAGGAATTTTCAGTGTGTTTTTAGTTCAGAAAAGCATTGAGAACATAAATACAGCAAGAGAGGTGGTGAGCAAACAGTGGCAAGTAACCACTTAGATATGGACATATCTAAGGTAGATTGAGATAGGTTAGGATAAAACATCAGACTAGGATGCAATAGGAGATACTAAATAAGTGAGGAATCATCCCCTTTAACTCCAGACTACGTTCCCTCACCCAGTGAGACCTCTTTCCAAAGGAAACAGGCTATAAGGCCTGTCATTTTTGACACGGTATTCTGGAGAAGGCACATGTGATAAGGATGGTCTCATCCACCACAGTGGCTTCACCCAGGCATCTTTTATCTGTCAGCTACCATGTTCTGGAGCCTGTTCACCCAGATGCTTTATCCCATCATTTAAATGCTGTTTTAGACAACATTTTCTTCCCTCCTTTTGATTGATGTCCAGCCCAGCACATTATCCTTTCCTTTAAATTGATGTCACTTTCTTTAAGAGCCTAAGCATTACTCTAAACTGTGTTTTAATTGCTATTTATATGTCCCTCAAGTGTGCAGAAGCATTTATTGTTCAGCAAAGGCCAGGACATTTTATAAATAAAATCCTCACTTGCTACTGAGAATGATAATATTAGCTGACAGCATCTGGATGCACTTTCAAAGCAAAGATTTTACTTTTGCAAGACAAAGCTGAAATCACAGATGGCATAAGCTGGTGTGAAAACTGCAGAAAGCTTTTTTACCCCCCTGTTTTTCGAATACCATGGTAAGTTGGTGAGTAGGAGGAAAGTAAAAGCTTACATACATCCCAGCATGCCAACCCATGTCCTACTGAGATGCTTGACTGTCTATTGCTTCTAAGCAGCTGGAAGAATGTCAAACTGTCATCACTGATTAAAATGGGATTTTATAGAAAGCATCATACATATTGTCAGAATTTTAGAATTATTTTGTATTATGGAAATTTTTTTAAATGTTGGTTTTGCTTCAAAACATATTTTCTTCACATTTCTCTCTGTTTCGACTAGTACTTACTAAAGGCTGTACTTATTCAGTAATTATGGACTTCCCCTTGCTTTGGAAAGTCAGGGATTTACCCACCATGAATTTTCACTGAAAAGCCTATACTACTCCTAAAGAGCCTGGAATTGCACAGATGTCTCCCCACCAACATTTCTGCCACTTGCTGTCTCCAGGCTCATTCCTGAGCACTTGAGAGGAGCTGCTGGTGCCTTTGATTTTGATCTCCATGGCTCACCTGTGGTTCCCTGCCTTTCCCTGCCTCAGCTCAGGAAGTAACTAGCTCTGTTGTAAAAACACCTTGTTAGAGACAAAGAGGACTGTGTATCCAAGGACAAAATGTATTAGCCTTTACTATTCAACACAAACCTTCAGAGAACCCAGAGCCTCCTGATTCCCATCTCCTCTTGCCATCATTATTTGAATTTGCTTAACTTTGAAAGAAAGCTTAAGCATAAAACTCTTTCAGCTGAACCCTCTGTTAGGTGGCAGAACTTGTGTAACCTCCTCCTATGTGTGTGCATCAGCCAAACTTGCCAATATTCATTCAACAAAACCTCCATGTGAACAAGACCTAGAAGACACTTGGTACTGAGAATGGAAAGGGAAGATCTGAGAGTCAACAGCAGGGGTAAGAGACAGCACCTGCTCCCAGAGATGTTACAAAGGGGGACAGATAAAGTTTCTGCATTCCAGGATAGTGCTGCACCACCCCTAGAACCTGGCCAGCCATGCTGGGCCACCCTGCACTTACCAGTCACACAGGGAGAGCTCCAGCAGTGCCCCACACAGCCCTGCAGTGGGGCTGCCCACCACCAGCCCCTCCTACTGCCAGGCTGCTGCCCACAGCTGCTGCTGAGGCAGGGTGTCTTCTTGAAGGGTTAATCACTGACAGGTCAGTGCCCCTCATTAGCCCCAAAGAGTCAGCGTTAGCCCAGCTCAGAGAGGAGGTGAACGTGCCTGCTGGCACAGCAGAGGCTGTGGCTGGCCCCTGCCCTGTCCCTGGGTGACCTGGGCTCTCCCCCAGGCTGACCCAGCCCAGGGCAGCGGCACCCCTGGGGCAGGAGCTGCTGTGCACAGCACAGGCTGTGCCGCCAACACAGGCACCAGAGCCTTTGGGCATCATGGACAGGGCCCCACACCCCCCCCAAATCAGCCCAGCTTAAGGGACCCACCGGCAGCACTGAGGGACTGGGCTGGGCCAGCACTTCAACACCTGCAGTGGAAGCAGAGGACTGTGGAGAGCAGCTCGCTCTGTGTGGGGACTGACTGGCAGCACTGTGGTCACCACGGGCTGGGCATGGCCACAGACCTGCTGAGATGTCCATGTGGGGCCCCTATCCCCAGGGCCATCCCCAGCCCCGTGGGCTGACTGCACCCCAAGTGCCATCCCCAGACCCATACGGCCACCCTGTTCCCAGTGCCACCCCCAGACTCCTGGTGTGACTCCAACCCTGTACTCTGCCCTACAAGTAACCCTGTTCCCGGCACAGTCCCAAACTCACGGGGTGACCCAGTCCCAGTGCAGTCACCAGTCCTGTGGGGTGATTCCCATCCCCAGCCCTGTGGGGTGACCCTCACCCACCCTCTGATGCACTCAGGGTTAGAGGTGACCCCAGCCCTGCAGTCCCTGGGGCTCAGGGCTGGCCCAGGTGGGACACACCCTATGCCACCCTGGGCCACCAAGGGTTGCAGAGCCAGGCCTTGTTCCTCAGTGCCCAGAACCCAGGCTAGGACACAACAGCAGGGGCTGCTTTACAGTGCCTGGGTTTGGTTTCTTTCCTTTTCCTCTTTCCTTTTTTAATGCAGCTGTAACTGCATCTTGCATGAAATCCACCATAGCCCCCAGACAGCCCCTAAATTCAGCCCTGCAGTGAGGTGGGCACCACTGGCCTCAGCTCTGAATGCAGTGTGGACATCACAGGGTGAAGCAAGAAAAAGCACGATGAGCTCGATGTTGAGCCAGGGTTTTCAGTGGCACCTTTTGCCCTCAAAAAACTGCCTCACCTGTACTAATTTCCCAGTTTCTCCTAAAGCCTGTCCTCCTTGTAATTCCCTGAGCATCCAGTGAACCCATGAGCAGAAGTTCCCCCAGGGATGCTGCAGCCAGCTCCCTGATATCCTGCCAAGCTGAACTGCATCCTCCTGGGGAATACAAAATGGAAGCAAACCTGGATTCTCCCACTGGCATCTATGCTGGTAGGTCAGTGGGATAATTAGTTCAACTTGGAAAAAAATGGGGACGATTGGTAGGGGACAACAAAAAGAGCACCACAAAAATATAAACTCTGTCATACCAATTACAATTCCTTGTTCTTTTTAGCCAGTTACTGCACCACTCTTAGGAAATGGTCTGCATGG